>NW_028324310.1:3087500-3252500 GCF_058129835.1 Hydra viridissima
CTCATCGTCAATGACAAAGTCGCGGTTTCTGAATTTGCGACAAATTCTTCCACACTTCAGTTGCAACTGCTTTAACTGTTTCTCAGTGCGATCAGGGATTTGTTTTTTCTTAAAATAACAAATGTTTGTTTTGTTTTTTATTGTTTTTACAATGTAGGAATGATCACACTTGAATTTATTTGCAATTTTTCTTGTTGAAGTTCCAGACCGGTTATTCAAAAGACCTTTCAGACGATTGATGTTCCCAGCAGTCATACTTTTTGGTTTTCTGCCTGATCCAGGCTTACGAGACTTTGGCTCATTGTTCTTCCACTTTGCCATATAACATTTAATGGTTCTTTCGGGGTGATTAGAGGCAACAAAATACTCTACGGTGCTCTTCGTTTTAGCGTTAGGATGCAAATTACAATAGTTGTACACTTGTTCAATTAATGTAGTCGACTTCATTTTTGGGTAACTTTTTTATTAATTAATCTAAGTAAACAAAACTTTCAGTAAAAGATAAGTAACACTTTATAAACAAAATAACTAAAAAATTAAGACTGGATAACTAAAAGTTCAATAAGTTTTAGCTTATCAAAGATTGTGCCAAATTTTTGTCACCAGTGGTTATTTCATAAATTATTTCATCTGACATAAAAAGCACATAAAAACCCATTTGTTTTTGTCAAATAAAAAATAGTTTATATATAGCTGGTAAATCATACGATGTTAATATTAAATACTTAGTTATTCTTGCGGTTTGCCATAAATTGGCTTTGCTAAATTCTTTAAAACTGTGACAAACTATTTTTTTCTTTCTTTTTACATTCATTTTATGGATAATATATTTCTGTTGTTAAGCATAAAAATAGAAAATTCTATAATATTCATAAACTAGAAGTCTACAGCAATATAGTAGATGGAGTAGTTCCCTGGAGATGAAACTATTGTGCTTTAGGTAGCTACAAAAGTAGTTGATGTTTTGTATTATTTATTATATTTCTAGTTATACATGTACTAAAGTAGTTAACTAAATGATCTCAATATCTATGTTATTACTTAAAATATTAAGAATGTCTATCTATATAAAATGAAGCTTAAAACCTGATTCTATTGCTGTTATCTTAAATAACTAAAAGGAAGTTGATGTGACTGGTTAGACGAGACCAAAAATTTTCGAAGAATCCGACAGACTTTGATATAATTTAATTTCTATTGTTTAAAACAAAAGATTTGTAACAATGCGCAACAAGCATGGTTCGCAAAAAAAGCAATAGGTTGCACGTCCATCTCTTATAGGTCCATGGTCTTTACTACAACTGCCAAACATCGTTTCATGTGTCACCAATCACCAAATTTTCCAAAGTTGTAGCAAACAAGGCATCACGTGTATTGTAAAAAGTGAGTGTCGAAAATTATAAGAAAAAAATTTAGTTTTTTGCTTTCTACATTTCAACAACCATAGAAAAATGAACTTAGAACAAAACTCCCGCTTGTAAAAGGTTCCATACAAACATTCAATTTTGATTCAAGCTCGGTGATAGTTATTATTCGAAGCCTAGAAATTGATATAAAATTTTTTGCTCACTGTATGCATGCAGGGGTTTAAAAATATTGAGTGCAGCGTAAAAGATAAATAAGACCCACTCCTAATATGTGGCTTTAACTATAGCCACATAGAAATTTAAAATAAGAAATTTCAGGTTCTGGTAATTTTTTCACGATTAAAATTTGCTATAAACCTTTAATTGTAATAATAATGAAATGAACAAACTAAGTTTTTGCCCATGATAGCAAATTCACAAGTCAGGTTATTGCGCAAATATGAAACAATCTACAAGGCATTTGAGAGTTTTTATATAATATGTCAAAAATAGTTAGCTTGACGACACCGAGTTTAGGAATTTCTTGCCCTAATGAATGCATCATTGAATGCATAAAATTGAGTAAATAGCCTTTTGTTTGCAAAATCTTGATAGAGTGATAGGCTTGAATGAACCAATTCATTCAAGTCTAACACTCTATCAATGATTTTGAGGAAATTTTATAAAGTTTGTATATCAAAAAAACCGTTTTTAAGAAAAATATTTTTGGTTTCCGTTAATCAGTAATAATTTCCTCAAGTCAGTTTGCGGGGACTCTAACCCAGGCTCTCCGCTTCATATTATATTTCTTAATCAGCCAATACAAAACCTTTTTTAACTTTTCTTCCATAAAGTTTTTGCTTTTCTTTTACTATTTGAACATCATCACAACTATCTTTTTTTTTATTAGTTCATTAAATTTTTGAATTCATTTAAATCAGTTTTTTTAATTTATTTTAAAGTTTTTTTATGCAGTAGAAATTTTTTATAAAAATTGTGCATAATTATCCTTTTAGGTTTCTATTTCATTACGCGTTTTTTTATTTATTTTTTTTTGTTGTTTTTTTTTATTAAATTGATCAATTTTCTCTTTTGATCTTTCGCGTGATCAAATTTTGAGTGTTTTCTTATTTGTGATCTCCCTTCCTGATTTTTTTTTTTTTTAAAGAATATATTTGAGTATTTAAATCAAAACCATTTACAAACCCCGTTTTATTATTTTAATTCCATTGTACTTTTTAGTTGTAGATTATTCTACTTTCCTTATCATTAAAGGCTTCATAAAGGATCAAAATCTTACTGTTATATTATCAATTTAATGGCAATCAGTCGTCTGCAAGGGGAAAAAAAATGCTGTTAAAAGTTCTGCTAGGAATTTTTGCCATCCGTCGAGGAAGTATCTTAACTCTGTTTTGTGAGATGCGATTTATTTTGTTAAAGAGCTTTTCTAATTACGATTATTTGGAATGACACCAGTTTTTAATCGTTCGCCCGCTTTCTTGGGTGGTATTTTTGTTGTTGTGGATATAAGTTCAGCACATGCGAGTTCGTTAAGTTTGGCTTGTTCGTTAAGTTCGGTTTTTTTTTTTAAGTTTAAAAATTTTGTTCGAGTTTTCCAATACAAGTTTGTCAAATAGATGAATTTTTAAAAAAGATCGAGTTCCAGTTTGTCAAGTCTCATCTTTATTTGAATATTTCGATCGAGCTTCACAAATTTATCAAGTTTCTAAACTCCAAAAAATTTATTCAACAAACAATTATTATTTAAGAATATAAATTAACCCAACAATGACAAATCAAAGATTGACGATTGTTTACATACCATCTGTGTGTTTCTTCTTGACTTTCCAGTTGCAATGTGGTTATGAGTTGGTCTAACTGACCTGATTTGAACTCCATTGTGAGTATCATTGAAAGGTTTTAAGCTTTCTAAAAAATTTTTTGATGAAATGTGATGTGAGAGACATATAAACATCATTTCTCCTGCTTATCCACTTATCAGTTGTGAATGCTTTGCCACCAAGTCTTTTGAATGAATTTTTTTAACTTTTATTGAATGGCATTTTGAACCATGTACCACAACAAAAGTAGTTTCTGTCTGAAATATGTTGTACTTAACTTTGCATTTTTGGATCCACTATGTTCATAAGTCTACAAGATTTTCTCCCTTCAAATCTTCTCCCTTCAAATCGTCTCCCTTCAAATCGTCTGCCTTCAAATCTTCTCCCTTCAAATCTTCTCCCTTCAAATCTTCTCCCTTCAAATCTTCTCCCTTCAAATCTTCTCCCTTCAAATCTTCTCCCTTCAAATCTTCTCCCTTCAAATCTTCTCCCTTCAAATCTTCTCCCTTCAAATCTTCTCCCTTTAAATCTTCTCCCTTCAAATCTTCTCCCTTCAAATCTTCTCCCTTCAAATCTTCTCCCTTCAAATCTTCTCCCTTCAAATCTTCTCCCTTCAAATCTTTTCCCTTCAAATCTTCTCCCTTCAAATCTTCTCCCTTCAAATCTTCTCCCTTCAAATCTTCTCCCTTCAAATCTTCTCCCTTCAAATCTTCTCCCTTCAAATCTTCTCCCTTCAAATCTTCTCCCTTCAAATCTTCTCCCTTCAAATCTTCTCGCTTCAGCAGTTTTTAAAGGAAGATTATTCTCATTGATAAAAGCTCCAAAATCAAAACGTTTTTGCTTTGGATCACTGAACTCATTAGGAGTCTACTTTAGGGATGATTCCTTGATTGTTGGTTGGTTAGCCTTAGCTTTTTCCCGATTTGTACCACTTTGCTAAAGGTTTAACTGGCTATTATCAAAGGTTTAACTAGTACATTACTGGATGTAGTTTGATGGCTCTTTTCAGATGATTAAATAAAGATGTTGTGGATGAATGTGTAAGAATAAATGCAATCTTACAGGTTTGACATATGGCCTTTTTTACACCTCTTTCTTTGATCTTTATAAAGTACTTCCATTTCCAAAAATTGTTCAGAATCGCTAAAATATTGTGAAAAAGTATAACAATTTGTTTAATTGACATCAATTAAACGAGTTGTTATATACTTTTCTTTTTGAATTATTGTGTTATAAACATTATGGTAACTAATTGTTATAACCATTTTAATAAATTTAATAATTTAAAAAGTTAATTATGTAATTTCAAGTTAAAAAGTACACTGGGAACTTGTTATTGTTTGAAAAAAAAAAATTTAGTCTGTGAATTTTATTTTTATTATTATTCTTTATTTATATATATATATATATATTTTTCTTGCATGAGAAATGTAAGAATTAAAAGTAGGAAAACTTAATTTTTTTTATAAGAAAACATAAAAAAAATTTATAAACTTGATAAACTCGAAAAACTCGATAAACTTAATTAAAACAAATATCAAATACTATCATAAACTTGAGAAACTGATTTATCAAGTTTTTAGAAACCGGTCAAACTTTTTCTTCAACTTTGGCGAGTTCAAACAGCTCAAGCTTTCTCGAGTTTTTCTGGTTTATCAAGTTTCAAAATCGAACTCGCATGTTCTTATTATAAGTAAATTTTTTATGCTTCTTTTTTTAACATATTTTACAATGGATTTATGCATAAGTACAAATGCATAAAGTTTGCAAATTTTATAGTTTACGAGAACTTATTGAAAAGCCTGGCTTGAGCAATAGATGTACTAAAGATTAACCAAACTTGGAGCGGACTCTCATGCATACAAAGACAGAAAAAAACACATTCTAGTGAAAAATAGTAATTTTGTTAGCTATTCAGTAGAAAATATTGCGATTTGTATATATATAGGTATTATCTGAGACAAAGAATTCACTCTATAGAGTATCACCTTATAGCTCATTGCTAAAGTAATGATGTAATTATCATATTCTTCCAGAGTAAAATGATTTAAACAGAAAGCAACACCGATCGGACAAAAATTCAAAGAACTTTAAAAATCAAATATAATATATTACTCCATAAAGAAAATACACGGATTAACACTTTTAAAGTAATTATCGGCGGCAATATTTTTACATACATTAATGGCACCAAAATTTTTTTACACATTAATGGCGGCCGTGTTTTTTGGGCCTTTTCACATTGTATTACATGAAAAAAATATTTTTTAAAATTTCTAAGAGAAGTTTTAGCAAAAAAAAAACTGATATTTTAATTTAATTAGAGGCTTCGACACTGTTTAAACATAGTTTCGAATAGATTTGATGTTAGTAAGCATGAGTGTGCATTTCTGTACTTTCTATTAAGTCATCAGGCCAACAGCCCTGTGTTAAGCACAACCATCTAATATTGTTTGGGTCATGCAAAGACAGCATAAACTCTCTAAATCCAAACTTTTACATCCACCTTTAAAGAATTTAAATTCCTCAAACAAAAACGTTTTTTAATTTTAGTCATTCACTCAAGAAATCATTTTTGCGTGTGAATGACTAATTGTTGAGTCATAAGCTTAAATTAGACTGACAGATTAAAGCTCAGATAAATAAAAGCTTTATAAAAATTTCTTGAATTTTTGTTCCTTTTATATCTATAAGTGTATTTCTTTTTTTCATATATTTATAAAACTTTTTTTATTTAATCTTATATTTATCATGAAATGTTCTAATATTTATGCTATTTTAAGTTTCGAATAAAAACCTTGAAGATAAAATCCAAATTTTAATAAAGTTCATCGAGTCGGCAAAATTCTAAATATTAAAAACGCATTCTCAAGTACCGCAAAATACTATGCCGATACCGCACGATAAATATTTAAAAAAAAAGTTTTCGATAAAAGGTTTTAAATGTATTAAACAAAGTTTTAA
Organism: Hydra viridissima; assembly: GCF_058129835.1. Lineage (NCBI taxonomy): Eukaryota > Metazoa > Cnidaria > Hydrozoa > Anthoathecata > Hydridae > Hydra > Hydra viridissima. The sequence goes on from NW_028324310.1 coordinate 3,093,652, forward strand.
ATATGTTACCCAACCCAATTACATTGATCTTTTAGGTGCTTTGTTACTTATGGTGAATATATTTGCTGTGAGCCAACGCAATGATTTTTGTTTTAAAGAAAGTGAATGTGGCAGTAAGTATGAAACTCGAAGCTCAATATGAAGTCAGTATGAAACTCGAAAATCAATATGTAGTCAACATGAAACTCAATGTAAAATCAAAATTAAACTCGGAAATTTTCAACTACACATTTTAGGTTTGGTCTAACAATTTTTATATTTATTTAACCCCTTAAACTTTAGAAAGAAGCCATCATGAAATTTTGAAAGAAAACTTTCCATCAGAATTTCAATTTTTTCCTCCGTTGAATGACAAAGTCTATTTGATTGATGGTGAAGAATTACCTCAAGTGTTGTGGTGGTATTCTGAAGCTTTTTATCCGCACCAAACAACGAGCAAAATAGACTGCAAATTAGGTTAAATTTTTCTTTTAAACTTTAACGTATGTAATAACTTTAGCAATTATTAATATAAACAATGATAACTTTGACATATAAAATTGAATATTTAATACAGAAAGAGGCGAATAGAGCCTATGGGCAACTTGTCATTAGCTCGGCCGGGCATTGGCATTGGCTTTAACGTTTTACTTAAAAGATTTCAAATCGCTTCTGTAAGTTGCATCGGTTACAAATTTGAACTGTATTTTTTTTTTTTGGCTTGCAAATGTTAGAAAAGAAATGTTAGTCATTTGCTATTTTTAAAGTTTACTTTATTCCAATATAAAAACACTTAACTAAATTCTTTCTTTACATTATTCAAATAAGTTTATAATTTTATCTTATTAAAACATTTCATATTTAAGCTGAATGACTTTATATAAAAAAAAAATCTATGAGAATTAATATTGTGATCGCCCAACTTTGCTACAAAATAATGGGGGCAAATTTTTGATATGATAGACATGAAATACCTTATTAAGTAATAAAATGAAGGTGGAGGAGTCTGGAGAGAACTTATTCTGGGGAGCCTGAAAAATGTATTGTGATTGTTTCATGTAGAAATTTGTGTTTAATGCTTTTTATAGCTATGAAAATAATTTTAGAGTGATTTGATCCATGTATTCAATTGTAAAAGTCGTTTTAGGCTGCATATAGAAGCTAATGAAAAGCGTCCCAACAATGCATAATTGAAACAATGGAATGTCCCTCTCAACATCTTCACTTTCAAAACCACTTTTTTAAGCAGTAAAATAATCCTGAATAACTATTTTAATAAGATATCTCGTTCACAGGTTCATGTTCAGTTACGCGAGATCGTAACCAACTTAGCAACAGGCTGACAAGAGGGATTATATTTCATGGCACGTCTTTTGATGCAAGTGATTTACCGTTGCCAAGACTACCACATCATGAGTGGGCATTGTTTCACGAAGAATCTCCAAAAAATCAATGGATATATTCGACTGAGTTTGGAATTAGGTGAAATATGAAATAGATAACTTTCATAAATGTTAAAAAGTTCACGTTTATATGTAATTTTAGTAATTGAAGCTGAATTTGACTCAAGCTAATTAGTAACTTTTAACCAACCCAAATTTAGCTGAAACTAGTTCTTGGCTCTTTATTTATAGTTTGTTCAACCATACGGCAACGTTTAGACGTGAATCGGACTATCCTCTAACAACACAAAGCATGCAAGACACTCGAGTTTGGATGGATAAAAAGTTTTTTGTTACAACCAAAGAAAAAAATCGGTCAATATTGCACTTTTGTCAGATTTAACCAGTCAATACTTTTTTCATTTATAATCAAACTCTATAACAGCTTATTTTATTGGTGTTTCAAACAAACTTTCTTTTGACTCGTTTTTACCAGGTTTATCTAACTTTATATACTAAAATGTTGAAATCTTATACAAAAACTCAATTTTTAGGCTGCAAAAAGAACTGAGTCTAGCTCCTGCCGTTTATTTCCAACGCGATTGCAATCCTCCTTCTGATCGAGATACATATGTTGAAGAGCTTATGAAATACATAAAGATTGATTCTTACGGTCCTTGTTTGAACAACAAAAAGCCACCAGACGAGATCAACGGTTTCCATCATTTATCCAGCGAACCATACTACCACTTCTTAGCTCGTTATAAGTTTCAGTTAGCTTTTGAAAACTGCCTGTGTCAAGATTACATGACAGAAAAACTGTTTCGACCTCTCAGTATCGGATCGGTTCCAGTGTATTTGGGATCTTCTTTAGCTGAAGAGTTTATGCCTAGTGAAAAAGCTGTGATCATGGTTCAAGATTTTCGTTCTCCCAAAGAGCTAGCAGAATATCTTACAGAGCTGAATGCGAACGACACAAAGTATGAGGAGTACTTAAAGCATCGTTTTACTGGAAAGTTCTCCAATCCGAAGCTTGAAAAGTCTTTAAAAGTTCAAAAATGGTCACCACTTAAAGCTAACGAAAAGCCGAATGGTTATTCGTATATGACTTCGGGGTTCTCATGCCACGTTTGTGATAAACTGCATGAAAGAAACAATCACCTAAAAATTCACTTAAAAAACAACATGAGTGCCATTTTACCTCCCAGAATTGCGAATTTTACACATATGGGGTGTCCGGAGCAAAAAAAATTTTTTGTTAATTCAACAAATATTGCTTACGGGAATTCACTCTTACAATCAGGAGAACAAGAAGCTTTATCTATTATTGAGATGCTACGCTCCAATGAAACTAACTCTAAAAATTTTATTGACAAGTATTTGAAAGTTAAAACTAGTAACTATTATTAATAGCTAATACATTTATGTTCTATTATATCTTACTAATAAAACTGATCGAGCAAAGATTATAATTATACTTTCAGGTATTTTGACAATCTCCTTCTTTTGCCCTTTTCACGTACAGAATTTGTCTCGTTTATTTCTAATTGAATAAAGTAATTTAAACATTTGGGTTAATTGATTACATTTTTGCACACATCACGCTTTTTTAACGAAGCAAGGAAATTGAGAGTTTTGAAAAGAATGATAAGGGATGTTAATTATCTTTCTTTTACATAAAAACCATAGAACTGTTTCAAACTTTAACTGGTTAATCATAGTGCGCTTATCTCGGAATTATACAAAAAATTTCGCCTAGTTAAGTATTAAATTTTTCGGATTTTCTCAACTATTTTACTTGTTGAAAAGTAAAGTTTAAAATAGCAAAAAATTTGTTGAATATTTTTTATCGTTAAATTGCTTTTTTCCACACTTTATTTAACTAGTGAACTAATCATAAAAACAAAGACATTCTCGCTCTCAAAACATAAATTGTGCAATTTTCACGATTAAAAGAAAATCCTTCGAAAAAATACTTATTTAAAAAAAAGCTTTTCAATTAGCTTCTAATTGAAAAAAGTTTTTTTTTAAATAAGTATTTTTTTTAAATAAGCTTTTTTTTAAAGCGAGATATTGTGAACAAGCATTTCTCTGCTGTTATAAATAGTTTGAGCATTAAAAAATACATTATTAATAAGATGTTAAACACAAGATTAAAATGGTGTTATCATCATGATTAAATACATGATTAAAATAGTGTTACAAACGCGATTAATAATGTATTAAATACATAATTAATGTGTCAAAAAAGAAAATCCAATAAAATCCGGAACATTTTAAAATGCTTACGAAGGAGTCATAAAAGTAGTTTAGTAAATCTAAAAAATGTCTGTAGACATTATTCAAAAACCTCGAACATTAAGTTGAAATAGCAACGGAAAAGAGATTTACTAACAGAATAACTAAACAATTCTACGATGTAAACGGTCAAACGATTTAACAATGTTGTAGCTTTTTATCTTTAACATTAATGCCTCGTATTGTAAAAGTTCTGAATACTGAGTTTGGCATCTATCGGCTTAAATACTTGAAAGCCATACAACTGAAGCAAGAATTTCCAAAAGCTTATCAAATTTTTTGCTCAATGAAGAGTTCTTTGTAGCTGAAACTTTGATTGGTAAAAGAGATAGTGCTTTACACAGAAGACATCGTATGCTAAGTTTTTCAAAAAGTTTAACGAATATTTTGAAAGCGTTTATGAGGAACGATCTCATGATAAGAGCATAGATTTTTTTTTTTTTGAAACTTCCTGGGTTAAAAACTCATCAAAAATTAGGCAAATATTAAAACACGCTTTTACACGTTGCACGTCATTTATATAGGAATTCGCAATAAAAAAAAGTTCCCCAAAATTGAGAATTCTGGTTTCAAATAAATGACGACGATTTGAATATCTGAATTTGCATAATTAAAAAATAATCTCTCTAAACGAAACTTAGAATCAAGAAAAACTGCAAACTTAATGATGCAAAGTTAATCTTTAGCCGTCTCTTAAAACTTTAAACTTAAAACTTTTTCTACAAGTTTTAAGTTAAGATGGTATTGCTACGAAAATACAAATTTTCGAAGTTTTTTTTACGTAGAATTTTTTTCTCTTTCTGCTGATTGTGCTGATCTCTTACTGTTCATCAACCAAAAACATCAAATCAACATCAAATTTGTTGAAAAGTACATTTTTTGCTACTAGTAAAATTATTTATTTTACCAACGCCCTAGCAACGAAAAACTGAAATCTTATCTTACCCAAATTACCGGGCTAAAATGACAACCCTTGTGAAACTTCTTTTTCATATAAATATTGTTGGATTTACGATGTTTTTGGTGATACTTTAAAGTATCATAATTGTTACAATAAACTTAAAAAAAACATAAAACTTTGTATCTTTGTTGTCCTACAACATTTAAAATTTTTGATTCTTTAACCTTTTTTTTATTTATTATACTTTTTTATTTTTTTATTTATATCAATCAAGCGTTAGCTGTCTAAAATTTTTCTAGAAAGAGTACCAAACTTTTCAAGAAAAAGAAATAAAAGAAGCCTTCTGTAAATAAATATTTAAAGAAAAATCTAAATATTTCTCCAGAAGAAAAGACAGCCACCATAAGTACAAAACAATTAGCTTTAGAATCAATTATTTTCAACTATTATAATAAGCAATAAGTGACGAACATGATTATAGTGAAGCAATAAGTGACGAACATGTGCAAATAAAATACACGGAGCAATTAAAAAATTGCCGTTTTAAGTCTATGGTGCAATGTTTAATTTTAAAGGCTTTTCAGATAAGAGAAATATTCATTGTTAATCAAATTCTGGGTAAAGGTATTATCTTATTACTCATTAAGTTACTCATTAGAGGTAATTATAAGAATCAAATTAAAGAGATATATATTAGTGATCGACCGAAATTTGGTTCGGTTCCTGTTCCGGTCAAAATTGTGTCTTAAATATATTCGGAACCGAAATTCCTGTTCCGGTTCCGAATATATTTAAGATTTCGGTTCCGACGGATTTTTGGTCAAAACCGAAATCTTAAAAAAAAAAATATTACCGAAAATAGATATTATAAATCTTTATTTAACATTACAGCGTTACTATCATTTTAACAAAAATAATTTAAAATTTTTTTTGTTTAACGAGATATTTAGCTTGAGAATTAATGTTAATAAGATTTGGTTCTGTTTGAAAACAAATTAATTTTCTTGTTTAAGTTAGTTTTAAATTAATATTCATATCTTGTAATGTCTTTTATCGTTTATTTTTTTTCTAAACCTTGTCAGCAACCAAACGGAAAATTTTGAACTTCTCGAAGATGAATTGCAACTGCAACTCAAATTCTGACGACAATGAAAAAACCCATCTTTTTTTTGAATTGTAAAAAGTTATTGCACAATCTCAAACAGAGCCAAATCCACTTTCATCTTCTAAAACGAAAGAAAAGTTAAACGATTTTTGGATTGTCAATGCCTTGGGTTTTGGAAAGACTATGAAGAAAATGCAAATACCAAAATCAAGTTAGCATTGACTAAAGTAGCAAAAAAACACCACCTCCAGCATCCACAAATGTTGAAAGACTGTTTTCTATACCTGAAGGCTCTCTCAAACAAAAGAAACAGACTCCTTTGAGAAAATTTGGAAAACTTCTTTTTTGTCAAGAAAATCTTTCAGCTCTTCGATTTCGTTTTTACTAATTTTTAAAAATTTGACGTTTTATTTAAATTAGAGCTAACTTTTTTTTAAAAAAAAAAGTGATTTTCGGTTCCTGTTCCGGTTTGGGCTTATTTTCTGATCCGGTTCCAGTTAGGATTAATAAAAATCTATTTTCGGGTCGGTTCCAGTTCCGGCAGAATGACAGTTCTGGTCGTTCACTAATATATATATATATAATTTAATATATTTATATATATATATATAATTATATTATATTATACTATATTATATTATATTATACTATATTATATTATATTATATTATATTATATTATATTATATTATATTATGTTATATTATATTATACTATATTACATTATATTATATTGTATTATATTATATTGTATTATATTATATTATATATACACTGAGAAATTTGCTTCCAGGTTCCTTATATAGTAAGCAATCTTCACCTGTGGTTTGAGAACCTGGAAACAAATTTCTCAGTGCATGTATAATATAATATATTTGAATATGTTGGGAACATCTTTCAACTGATTTAATTATTGCTGGCCTGGTAATTGTGAAGTCTTTTTTTTTGCAATAGTACTTGAGAAGTACTTTTCAAAGGTTGGCTGTATTTAAACATTTTCTTCTTCGAATGAATGATTTTGCTTTGTTATCTTCTTTTAATCCTTTCCTTTTCTTTTGGTAGATCGAGTCGCCGCAAACTAAATTTAAATAAAAATTGTACATAACACCGGTTAATTTCAACACCGGTTAAATTTGAAAAATTAACACCGGTTAAATTTGACTATTTGTGACAAAAAAAGATTTTGAAGAAAGATTTTCGATACTTTTTCTCTGTTTAAAATTTGTTCGCTCAATTTAACCAGGGATGGGAAGTCGAAAGTTGGGAGTCAAAAGTTTTTGGAGGGGTTTGAGTTGAAAGTTAAAAAAAAAAATTCAACTTCCAACTGTCTTTTTTTTTCTTTTTTTCAACTTTTTTTAATTTACGTAACGATCGTTTGGAACGCCACTATCGTCTAAAATGAATGGTAAATACAATTTTATTTTATTAACGAAAATAAAAATTTTTCTTTTCACTTAAGCTTAAATCTGTTATGTAGCTTTTGAGTAATTGACAACTGAATCAGTGTTTTTTAAAAGGGCTGATTTGCTCAAAACCCGTTTTTGAGAAAACTAAAAAAAACTCTTTATATCTTTTAATATTAAATATACAGAATTTGTGTAATATATTTTTAAAAAATATATGCAAGAGTAATATCTTAGTACACTTTGATAATTGTTATAACATTTCGTTTGTTAATAATTAATTAATGAAATTTCGAAAAATTGGCCCTTTTAAAAAAAATCGAATATTCCGAAATCGAAACTGTTTATATTTTCCGCGTATTGCGGCTAAAAATACGAATCAACTGGAGAGTGATTTTTTTAAAAAGGGCATATTTGAAACAAATTTGCCTTTTAAAAAAAAATCAAAAACTTTCAGGTGGCTTTATTTGTGTAAGAAGATAAAATTTAAACACATTTTTAACATAAACTGATGAAGCTATCATAGAAGGACACAAAACACACAAAAAGTGAATTTTTAAAAAAATGTCAAATCAGCCCTTTTAAAAAACACTGATTCAATTAGAGTGCTGAATTTTATCGTGTTTAACCGACTCAATCGCTATTAGGAATAAGGAACTTGGATGCGTTTGATTCGTGCAATTTAAAGTTGTAATTAGTTTCAGTTTTGAGAAGAGTCTCTGAGAAGATGCCATAGTTACAAATAGTGAAAGAATAAACTTAAAGGAATTAAATTGACAACGCCTTTTGACAATGCTGCTTAAAAGGCACCTTTTTCGTTGTAAAAATGTTAACAAATTCTTAAATACTTAAAGTTAAATTCTTTTCTCGCCTTTCTTTTTTTTTTTTTTTTTTGTAATTTTAAAATATTCTTTATATTGTTCTTAATAAAAACCAAATAACATGTGAAGAGAACTAAAAATACGTTGTTGTTTTTATTTGATAAGAAAACAATTTTTTAAAATCGTGTTTCGGTACCGTAATCAATGTCGTTTAAACTTTTGCGTTTTGAACTTTTTTATAATCAATATTACTTATCTTTATTTAATTTTTTTTTTTTTTTCTGATAAGGTTACTTCATGTTTTTAATTAAATATTGCTTTGCTTCAAATTAAATTTTTTCAAGGTTACAATATTATTTTTCAGGATACAAAGTTTTTCTTTTATAAATTAATCTCAAAAATCTTGTTTTGTGAGCTGTTATTTGGGGGATTTTTGTTTGCTTTTTTTTCGTTCTTTTTTCATTAACCATAAAATATACGCTAATTAAAAAACTTTAATTAAAACCATCCATAATTACCAACCATCCTGAAATAGGTGATTTTAAGAAATATCTATCTTCTTAGAAAAAGTTATTAATGCTTGAAAAAATCTCAATGCCCAGTGGACCCATCACATCTGGATCCGTTGTCAACTTGAAAATAATTCAAGTTGTTTAAAGAGGTCAGTGTTTGTAATTAACTTAGTATACTGCTGTGGCTGTTGCATGGTTTTGAAAGAAAAATTTATCAAGTATTTTTAAGTAAAAATCGTTTATCTCCTAAAAATCTAACTCTAAAAGTCCTATGATGACCCCCTGTGAATATCTTTCAAGTGAAAAAAATATCAAGTGAAAACTTCAGACGTCCTTTGTAGCTTAGACAAATTTTAGATTAGACGCAACCTGTGCTATTTGCATTGTAACGATAGGTATGTCGAAATAAATTTTAAAAGCAGCACCAAATAACATGTTAAATAAAATTTCGCAGATCTTTATGTAGTTGTAAAGTTTTTTCTGCTAAATATCAATAGCGTTATTAATAGCGCATCGAATTTAAATATTTAATAGATGTATATAATCTTCTTCATTAAAAATAACTCCATTTTTTAACTAAAACTATGTTTTGATGCAAGATGGACCCCCCCCCTGCCATGCAATAAACTCAGTCCAAAACTGGCTACAAGAGAACGTTAACTTGCAGGATAAAGACTTGTGATGCCCCAGCTCACCTGAATTGAATCCCCTGGACTTCAGCATAAGGGCTAAAGCTCAAGCTGGGGGTTGCTTCAAACAGCACCCTAAACTGAAAGACGTTCCTTAACCCATTAGAATTCATGGAATGAACTCTCAATCGAGTAAATCAAAAATATCTGCAAAAGGTTCAACCCTCGTCTGGAGGCAGTGATTGAAGGAGGAAAAATTTCGAAATCTAAATCTTGAAGACTTAATGTACAACATTTAATAAGTTATTGTCCATTTCACACTGACTCGTGTTAATACTTTCATAGCTAAATTTGATTAGGTAAATTGGCATGCCGCAAGCGAAACCTGTAGTTTGAAATGACTGATGAGCTAAAAATTTTCCTCATATACCTAGAATTCATTTGTCATAGATTTTTTTAGTTTTCTTCCGTTGGATTTATAATATTTGTTTTTATCTGCAATTGCTGTTATGAAAAAACTTATTATCATCTCAAGTCAACATAATCTGAACCAGTGAGACAAATTAAAAAGTCGTATGACAAATGAATGTGGTGTTAAACTACCACTACCATTTTTGAAATGTTTTTTTTGTTTTGAGAAATAGATATTCTGAGGCTTTTGTCGTTTTCTTTTTACTTTTTCATAAAATGTTGAGGCAAGCGAAGTATTCGTTTTTTTCGTATGCTTAATTTTATAATTTTTGTAAGTATTTGCTTTGCTGATAATTGAGTACTTTTATAATGAACACAACTTTCATGTTTCATTTCTGTAGATATTTTCTTACTTTTATTGTGAGCATAACTTTTGTTTATTTTTTGTTAATAATTGACTACTTTTATTGCGAATATACAATATATAATATATATATATATATATGTATATTATCGATGATTTATAATAATTATTATCGATAAATCGATAATAATTATAAAACATTTATCGAGAAACCTTTTATCTTTATAAATCGTTTATCAATCAGCCGATAAACATCAAAACATTTGCAGAAATCACAAATCGTGGTTATTTTGACTACATTTTAATTCAAGAAGAAAAAACAGATTGACAGAAAATTATTTTTATTATTTTCTCCTATAAACTTTGAGTAAGAATAAATAATTTTATAAAACCGACGGATGAATGAGCGGATGAATGAGCGGATGAATGAGCGATGTGAACGAATAAAAATAATTAAATTACAACCGATCTAAAAAATGTTTTTCTCTTTTTATCATAATATGTATAATTTTTGTTTCAAAAACTTATTCCTTGAAATCTAATGAAATTCCATTATGCGAAACATATTTGTTGTTCTTGAACAGGTTTGATTTATAATATTTTCATTGTAAATCTAAGAGACGTTCCAACCAGAACTTTAAACATTACATAATGTATATGTAACTCATCAGTTTGATTAAAAAATTAGAAATTTCATGACTAAGACACTCCTGCCCACCTATACATATAATTTGTCCACGTGTTTCTCTGGTTTCCAGACTCACTTTCAACACCTGCAAAAACAAACAGAAAGTAAAAACAGAAGAATTACTCCAGTATTTCAGTATAAAAAAATAAAAATAAATAAAATTTTCATAAGCCATTTTCATTACTTTTTTATATTAAAATCATTAGACTTTTACTTATAAAATCGTACTATTTTGCGCGCATAGCTAGGGCCGCATCCGCAAAATACAAGCAAGAAGTGTTAAGAACGATTTTTAAGATCGTAAAGAAATAATTCATTGACGCAAATTACGTATGTAGTACTATTTTTTACAAAAAATTTATATACAGAAATTGCAATAGTCATGAAAAACCATCCTGTTTAGAAAACGTGCGTCTTATTTCACAATCACAACTTCTGATCAAGAGTTGATGCCACCCAGCGGCAAAATAACATACTGCCCAAAGACAACAAGTCAAACGGATGTGTGAACAAGTCGCACATCCGTTTTTATTAAAATTGTCATTTTTCGACCATAAACAATAAATTCTTAACTTTAATCATTAGAAAATAATAAAAATTCTCGAAAAAAGAAATATCCTTTAACACTTGTTGAAAATTTAGGAAAACTTTTTTTTTAATGTTGGCTTTAATTGAATTTTTCCAATAATGAAAATTTTTACCAAAACTGAGATCTTTTTTCAAAGATAGAATTTATTTTTTGGAACAGAATTGAAAGTGGAGAATATGCTTAAGTCGAATCCCATTGTAGCGTGAAGTTTTTAATGACGTAATATTTTTAACTCCACAGTAAAAGCCCCATACTAAATTTTTACCCCACTTTAAAAATATTTGTTAAATTTGACTATCGTTATGAAATTTTTACTCCCCAAGTAAAAATGTTATATTATATTTTATCAATACTTTTAAACGTTTTAAAGATTGTGGTTTTGCGAAAAGCAATAAAGAAGCGACTACATTTAATATAAACCATTTAATATTCAGCCTCCCTGCGGGTAAACTAACATTCTGGCGAAAGGCCAACTTGTTTGGGAGGCGGCCGCCAATGACTGTACAAGAAAAGTGGAGGAGATAGGATTTCCGCCGATTATCAACTCTGTTCTGTTCGAAGTTATGAACAAAGCAAAAGTTAATTTTCTCCATCAAAAGCTTTTTTTTTTTTAATATCAGATAACCGGTTGTCAACCTTTCCGCAACGAATTTAAGAAAAGGCAATATAAAAGATTGTTTTTTAAAACAATTGAATTTAAGGAATAGATAATCTTATTTTCTTCAGATTAAAAAAGATCGACTAAATGTTTCAATCTCATTAAAAAAAAAAAAAAAAAAAATTATTTATCGATTAAATTTGGAGAAATTGCAACGAATACGCGTTTTATACCACCAAACAAAAATTGTAATATTTTTTTCACCAAAACAATATTCAATTTCCAAACCTTTTGCATATTCTGACATGAACTGTTTTTCTTCGTTACTTAACTTTAGCATCGTACATAAAACTGGTATTAATTGTTCACGCTCCATTGAGCCAACCTTTAAAAACTTTAAACAAAGAGACAATTTTTTAAAATCTTGAAAAGGTGTCGTAAAGCAGACGGATAAATTAATTTGTAAAAACGTATTTCAAAACAAATATGACCAATTTTTAAATTTAAACAAACATTCTACAAATATTACTAAAAGAATATATCTTACTTTTATGATGACATTTTTCAAATATTCCAAATTCGATAACGCTTGCTCCCTCTCAACATTCCTCTCTAATCTAAAAGTTAGGAAAGTTTGATTTCGTCAATAAAAAATAATAAACACAAATTGTTAAACAGAGTTCAAACTTTCGTGCTTAGCTTAAAAATTGGAGCACTGTAAGTCTTTAAAAAAATGGTAAAATTTAACAGTAATTTCACAAAGTAATTTCTAAAAATATCTCTTTAAGTACCTTCGTATTTCATCTTTCAACAGTTTAACTTGATCATCCAACCTTGAAGAATTTGCCTCACTCTCTCTTAATAGCTATGAAAAGAAAATATTCATTCAAAAATAAATAATGCCAACATATCAATAAGACAAGCTCTGGCTGACTTTTAACTCACCGCAGTAACATGTTCATTTTTCTTCATCTGACTGTTCATTAATGCTCTCAAAGAAAATATCTCCTCTCTCAGTCCGCCTGGAGCTAGAAGTAGTAAACACAACATTAAAATTTTTTTTGTTACTTTATGGTACAACCAATATCTTATCATTATTATTACAAAAACATTTAAAATAAACTATCATCATGAGAAGCGGTCAAGCTTACTTTAAATTTGCCAACTTACTAGAAGGTGAGGTAACTATGATTTCAGAAGGAGATAAAATATTTTCCAGTATATGATTGCTTAATGGGGAGCTAGGACTCTGTGGGAGTGAAGAAGACTAAAAAAAAAAAACCGGTAGCAATAAAAAACCACAAACATAAAAAATGGCATTAACATGTGAAAATAAACAATTAATAACCTTAAGACTTATCATTTCAAGCTCTTTAGAATCCATACCCTAAATTAAAAAACCTCAAATACTAAAAGTTTTCTTGATTTAAAGGTGCTGTACATTAGATTTATTGTAATCACAGTTTTAAACTTAATAGTATCTGATCCTAGCAGAAAATCTAAGGATGTAGAGTTTACATACAATTGAATTCATTTTGTATCTTTATTTTATAAAAATTACTTCCCCTTGAAGTCTTAGAAAAAGTTTTCAAAAACCATTTACCTCTCCTTCCTGCCTTTCAAAAACAGGTTTGTTTAAATCTAAAGAACTTAGTTCATTTTTGGAGTCAGATTCTTTTCTTCTTATTGGTGGGACCTGATCGAGATTAAATACAGGAGACTGTTTTATTTGCTCTTTCAATGAATCAATCTCTTTCATGTATTTCTCTAACTCTTGTGACTTTTTTGACATTTCCTCCTAAAAGAGAATGTTAATGCAACTCTAATCAATTCTAATATACCAGAGTTTATAAAAAGAAATACAAAAAAAAAAGAAATACAAAAAAAAGAATAAAGTTTCAACTTAAAGAAACAAGCAAAAGAAATAAATATAATAAACTGAAAACAATTAAATACAACTAAATAAAAAATAAGAAAAACTTTAAACCAAAAAAATAAATACTTTTAATATTAAATGAAAAAAAATTCTATTAAAATCTAATAAAAATAACTTAATTATCACTTTAAGCTGTAGAAATATGAATATTCTTTATAGTATTAAAAAAAAACTTACTTTTGACAAGTTGACCACATATTCATTTTCCTTTTTTAGTAACAGAATTTCTTTTTCGTACTCCAAAATCTTTGCATTTAACTCATTGTTTAACTGTGTGTTCCTACCAATAAAAAAAACTTTATTCTTGTAACTAAACATATTTTCATTTGCAAATAGACAAAAAACCTTGGAGGTTTTATTATTAGTGTTAACTTGTAATTTCATTAACTTGTTTTCACAAATCACCTTTTCCTCCAAACAGATTCGATTTGAGCACTTTCCTGTGAAACTTGCTGATACTGTGTTTGGAGGGAATCTTTCTCCACTTCCATCCTGCTGTAGTCATTTTGCATATGGCTTAACTGCTCCTCTTTTTCTTGTAATTTCATCTCCAAAACACCTACCATTTGTTCTAACTCAGCTCTGTATTTTTAAAAAAGTTGCTTTTAAAAAAAACAACTAACTTATAAAATCTTAAAATAATTAGATAAAATCTCAAAATCAGGTAACAAAATCGTAAAACATTTTCTCTGACCTTTCTTGCATTTGCTTCTCCTTTTCAACATCTATTTGCTTATTTTTTTGCTGCTTTAGAACATTGTGTGCTCGGACTTTGTAGTTCTCATATTCCTGTTGCAAATCATCGTGTCTGCGTTGTAATAAGATCATGTCATTGCTTAAGCGAGAGTGCTTTGCTTCAAGAAATTTGTAAGAGCTTGTATGACTTTCTGTGGCAGTGGTTAACTGGAAAAAAACAAAAAAAAAAAAAAAAACAAGAAAAATTGTAAGATTTTAAAACTGTTTGATCTATAATTATACATAACAAAAAAATGAACAAACCTCGACTTGTAACTTATTTTTCTCAGCACTTAGCTTGGCGCTAATCAACTTTACTTCATCAATAATTTGCTGAAGCTCTTCTATTTTATTATGCTGCTGTGTGTGCAGAGTTGCATCATCATCTAGCTTTTTGCGCTCTTCACTCAATTCAGCTTTCAACTTCATCACCAAATTCTTCAGTTTTTTACTTTGATCTTCAATTTTCTTTTTTTCATTTCTTACTTTTGCTAAGGTTGTTTTAAAAAAAAAAAAGACAAAAATTTAAAATACCAAAATAAATAAATAAAGTTTAATTTGTTTCAATAATAATTACATTAACTTATTATTATCAAAATATTATAATTATTTGATTATCACACCAGTATCAGTAACACAGCATCTTTAAAGTCAACATATAAAACATACTCAAATCAACATATAAAACATACTCAAATCAGAAACAAGGCTTTCTTTTGTTTCTTGCAATGCTTGATAACTATTCTGCAATTCAATGAACTCTACCTGCTTGACTTCTAACTTTGCTTTTAAATTCTCAGTTGTTTTTAAATAATCATTGATCTCAAGGTTCATCACATTAATTCGGTCAGATTCCTTTTAAAAAAAAAAAATAAAAAAAGACTTAACAGTAAGTGCTTTTCTTCAAACTTAAAAAATATATATTTTTTGCAACTTTTGCACTCATTAAAAGCATCATGTAGTAGAGATAAATTTTTTTTCCTTATGCTAAAAACCTATATTGCAAACCAAGTATGAATCCCAAAAATAACTACGTTGTATTATACATGCGTATATTAGTATCTATGTACATGTATATATAAATATATGCATATATATAAATATGTATTTATATGCATATATAAACATGTAATATATAAATGAGAATATATATCTGAGAAAAGTAAAAAATAAAAAGCTATTACTTTTTTTAAACTTTCTACTGTTTTTTTAAATTGATCGATTTCTTCTTCTTTTTCTTCTATTTCTTTTTGCTTCACTGAAAGTAGGTGCTCAGATTCCAGCAGTTGCCGTCTAATTTTTTCTATTTCAACTGAAAACTCATAGTTTGCTTTGTCAGAAATTGCCAATAAATTCTGAATTCGAGTAACTTCTTTTTCATTCGTGATTGATGTTACAGTGAGTTGGTTTAAAATTATTAAAAGTTTTTGATTTTCTGATTGGTAATCTTCACCAACCTGTTTTTCACTTTCAAGTTTGTCCTGCAACTGTTTAATCTCTCCTTGCATCAGCTAAAAAAGCCCACAAAAAAATTCTAAAATAATTTATTTCTATTCCATAAGAAAGCTGCCAAGCAGTTAATAATTTTACCTGGAATTCCTCCTCATGTTTGGAGCATTCAGTCTTTTGAGTTACAATTTCATTTTTCATCATTTTCATCTCACTATTCAGACCTTTTATTAGCTCATCCAAGTGCATCTTCTCTTTCTCAAACTCCACTTTCATTACTTCAAGCTCTTTCTTAGCTTTAATAGCTGCATTACGGAACTTACTTGACTTTTCATTTGCCTCACGAACTGCATTTTCAAGTTGAACTGTTGAAAAATCAAATGATAAATTATACAATAAATCTAAAATTATACAATATTTACATATTTGTATTTTATGTTAAATAAAAAAATATATACATATTTTAAAGCATACAAAATAAACTTCTCAAACCATGAATAATATAACTTGAATACTGAATCTGGATATTTTATCATCTATCTTCTTAGTTGAAAAAATCTCACAAGATCTATAAATGTGTAATAAGAAATTTAACAGTAAAATGAAGTAAAAAAAATTACCTTTACTTTCTGATTTTCCTTTAACATCACTTTCAAGTTCTTCAATTCTATTTAATGCAGATTGTAACTCTTCTTCACTACACACAAAAGACATGTTAAGTTTATTTGATTCAGATGTAAGAAATTCATTTTCCTCCTTTAACCTTTTGATTTCTTCAAGAAGTTCTTCATTACCTACAGAGCTGAGTTGACTTTCTTTAAATGATTCCAAAAGTACTTTTAATTCTGCTGAAACTTTCTGTTCAGATTTTAAATCATTTACCAAACTGTCATTTTTATAATGAATACTTTTAAGTTTTTCACTGAGCTCATGATTTTCAGATTCAAGTTTGGCATTAATTGATTCATAAAAATTGAGTTTACTATCAGTTTTCACTAACAGACTTTCTTTTTCTTTAAGGAATTCTTTAACTTCATTTAATGTTATATTCAAAGTGTGTAGTTGCGTTTTAAGTTCCTCAATAATTTTATCTTTTTCAAAACTTTCTTTTTCAAATTTACTTAAAGAAGCTTTTAGGGTTTCACATTCTTTTAACACCACCTGATATGACTCGGAGCTTTTTGTTAATTCATGAATTACTTGTTCTCCTTCTTTTAACTTTAATGTTAAAATCTCACACTGCTCTGAAAGAAATCTGTTTTGCTCTGCAGTCTTTTTTGTAGATTCTGTGGCAAGGCCATGTCTATCTGTCAGAACAGAAAGTTCTTCAGATAAATTTGACAAATCTCTTTGAAGTTTATCCACCTCCATTTCTAGTGTTTTGTTTTCTTTGCAGCTTTCGTTGAACTTGCATTTTAACTTTTCACAATACTCTAATGATTTCTGCTTTTCTAATAAAACTTCTTGTTTCTCCTCTCTTTCTTTTTGTAACTCTACATTAAGTGTGTCAATTTTGTTTGATAAATTTTCAGTGTCTTTTAACAAGTTCACTTTTTCCTCTTCCAAAGATTTAAATAATATGCTCAAGTCTAATACAGCATTATCTTTTTCCTTCAATTTCATTATCATCACAGATGTATTTTCTTCCAGTTCTAAATTTTTACTTTTGAATTGTTCCAACTCAGTCTTTAAACTTTCAGTCAAATCGCTTATCAAACTTGTAGTGGTTTCTTTGTTTGTTACTTGAATTTGCTCTTTTAGATAATCAATGTAAGCTTCTAACTCAACAACACCGGGACAAGATAGTTTTTTGCACAAATTCTCATAACACAAAAGAGAATCTTGAAAGTCAGTGTTTTTAGCACTAATAATTTGTAATTTACTTTGCAATTCTGCACAATTATTTTGGAATTCTTTTTTTTCTTTTCTTATTTCTTTGTAAACCATCTTCAACTGGATGCATTCATCATTCAATTGATGGTACTTTTCCTCAACTATGTTAAAATCATGCTGAAGGATATTTATCTTATTTGTTAGTTTTTGATTTTCTTCATTAACACTATTTATTTCTTGTTCTTCTAATTTATTTAGTTCACTAAAACTTTGATTCTCTTTGCTGCATTCTATAGGAGGCTCTTCAGAGAGTTGTTCTGTTAACACTTCTTTGCTGAAAGTTATTTCATTTTCTTTAATAGGTGTAATTCTTACTTTTGATGTTTTATTGTACATTTCTTGGAGTTCTGCAATCTTTTTAACAGAGTTTTCATAATCTTTTAATAAAGCAGATTTCTCTTCACCTAATTCAGAAATATTTAATCTTAAATGCTGAGTCTCTTGGAAATTCAGCTCATACTCTCTTTTCAAAGCAGTAAAACCTCTGTCTAATTCTTGAAGTTGCAAACACAAACTGTTGTTTTCTTGCAGAGACGTTTCTAAATTGCATTTGGTTGCCATCAACTCTGCATTAAGTTGATGAAAGTCCTCAACAACTCTGTCCATTTCTTTGCGACACACTGATTGGCTTATGATTTCAGCTTGCTTTTTAGAAACTCCTTCATATTCATTTCGGACTTGCACAATGTATTCTTCTTTTACCATAATTTCTTGTTGATATTTTTTAATTTCTGATTGAAGATCAGAAATATTGGAATTAAGCTGGACTATTTGTTGATGAAGTTTGAAGTTTGTCTAAGTAGAAATTATCAAAACACTTTGATAGGTATTTTTAAAAAAATATTTATATATAACAATCTTTTAAACTATTGAAAAAATTAAAATTGTAATAAGAATGTTAAGTATAAACCTCTGCATCACTATTATTTATTTCTTTTTCATGGCGTTCTAATCTCTCCTCCAAATGAAGAATCTCATTTTCTTTTTTCTGGTAAAAAAAAAAAATTAACTCAAAGTCCATTCTCACTTAAAAAAAAAATTTAAGAAATCAAAACAGACAAATCTTAGCTTTCATAAATACCTGACGTTCTTTGCATTCAAAGTCATATTTGTTTTGCAGATCATCATGAGACTTGAATAGTTCTTCAAGCTCTGCTTCCTGATTCTAAAGAAAATAAAGTTTAAAAACTTTTAAAAAGAAAAAAATTCTTAAAAACCTTTTGAAACAATGAGTTTAAAGGAACATTTGAGCAAAACATCTTATGGTTAGCTTCAAATGAAGTTAACTAGGTACCAGAATCTAATTAGATACCAGTTTTTCTTCATTAAGTGTCTGTAGCTGATACAATAACTCTTCAATACGAGTTTCCAATTTCAAAATTGTTGATGCTGATTCCTAGCAGGGAATAAAATACAGCTTGTATTAGATTGAACTGATGATTTATCTAACATTAAATTCATGATGGTTCATTTAACATAAACTTACATTCCTTATAACTGCAACTCTGTTTAAATATATGGATATGTTCAATAACAAATTACAATAAACAAAAACAGAACATTTAAACTTAAATATTATTGTGAATTATTATGAAAAAAAAAAAATTCTTTTCATCGTTGAAAAAATGAAACAAGTTTTGTTAGTTTAATTAATCTAAAGGAAAATTATCTTTACTATCTAAACATACTGATCATAAAAAATTCTACTTCTAATGTAATATTCCCAGTTTAAAAAAGAATAAAAAAGTAAATTAATCATAATCTGTTTATAAACATCACAAAACAAGAGGACATTCATTATAAATATTTATGAATGAGTTTTTTTTACCAGAACTTCAAAACCATTTCTTGACTTTCGTATCATTTTACGTATTTAGAAAATAATCTTGTTTAACTAACTGCTCATACATGATTATAGAGCTAAATATAATTTGTCTATTAATCAGCTATGTCACTTTAAAGGAAGCTTAAAAGATTGCATCACAATTATATTTTTGTTTTCATAAAAAAAAAAAAAAAAAAAAAAATAAGATTGCTGAAGTTTAAATGCTTTTGGAAAAAAAAAAAAACTAGGTTGCTTAGAGCTTCGGTTTTAAGTGGTGTAAATAAAAATGAAGTTTTCTTCATTCAAACAGATTAAATAGCAAAATTTACTCAAGTAAAGATTGTCAATAGGAAAACAATAAGTATTTACTTATAACAGCACAGGTGCAATTTTAATTGTTTAGTAAATTCAAGACCTTAATTCCTACTCTCTTTTAATAAAAGCTGTATATAAAAAAATGGTCTGTAAATTTAAATAACTTCTCTGTAAATCTATAGAGCTGGTTAGTAAAATCTATAAAGATTATAACCTTTACCATATAAATAAAACATTGTATAAAGAAATGGTTTCAAATTATTTAATTTCTACATTTTTAATACTTATTTTAGTACTCAGGAGGTATAAACAAGTAACATTCAATTCAACTAAGAATCTGAATTAAACAACAAAAAGCTTATTTTATAAACAGTACAAGTAAACAAAAAACAATTTTAAAAATTCATTATATTTTGTTACTTTAAGCTTATCTTAAAGTTAACAAAAATATAGTCATGTTGACAAAAGGGGCCATTTTACCTCATCAACAGCAAAATACTGTGTTTCCTTTGAAACAGGTGTTTCTTTTGAAACAGGTATTTTTGTGGGTTTTTTTCTGTCTTTTTTTTTACCCTGTTTAAAGAAATAAAACAACAGAATTAATTTTAAAAAAAAAGCAACCTTCAAAAGATTCAAGCAGTAAAAAATAAAAGAATGTGCACAACATACATTTATATACATATAACTTCTGTCAAAACTAAAAAAAGAAAAAATTACTGAAATTTTATACCTGAAAAGAAGCCTTCAATTTTTTCATATCTTCATTAAGCTGAGAATTCTGAGCCTGCAGATTCTCTCTCTCAATTAAAAGATCATCAAACTTATCTTGCAACTTCTAAATATTTTTGAAAAGAGTAAAGAAAATTTTAAAAACATTAATTTTAAAGATTATTATGAGTAATATATAAATATATAATATCTTAAAGTATGATACTCCACTAATAATACTGGTCATTGTTATACATTTAAGAACAACAACAACTAAATTAAAACAACATTAAATTTTTTTTTTTTTCAATGGATACTTTGTAAGAGCTTGCTTCTTACTGGCCATCATTTGGAACAATCAAATGAAAAGCTTTTTTTTTTTTTTTTATGTCACTTTCTGCTTTGTAATATTTAAATTTCAAAATAATTGATTCAATAATTCTGTTTTTAAGTCATTTAGCTAAGAACAAAATATAAAAGTAAAAAAGATGAAATCACAAAAATACATCAAATATATGCCTGAAAACTTATTAGTCCACTCTTTTGTTCTTTTTTTAATGTTTTAATTTCTTCCTCTTGTTTGTGCTTTGCTGTCAATTGGTTTTCATGCTCTGAGTTAACTTTTATGTAATTTGTTTCGAGTGACTATAGAAAAAGTAAGAAAATATTGATAATTATAAAGTCATATCAATACGCAGATGAATAATTTAATTATTAGTATTTGAAACCATCAAGTTTATATTTAGATAAAAAAATAAGTTTTTTTAAAAAATGATACAAACAGTAGAAAATTTGAAACAGCAACAAAATTAAAAACCTTAAAATTCTCAGAAACTTCTTCATTGACTTTGATCAAATCACTATTGGATAACTTTAATGAAGCATTTTCTTTCACCAGATCTGCAATTTGTTTGCTAAAATCCTTTAAGTAAAAGTTTGTAATTATAATAAAATTGTAACTTATTATCATGCATAGATTAGATAATTTATATTAGATATGTTATTACTAATATAACCTAAATATAAATCTTTTTTCTTTAGGGTATTTTAAAAATGTATTACTTATAATTTAGTAGATTTATTCAGCATTATTATATATATATATATATATATATATATATATATATATATATATATATATATATATATATATATATATATATATATATATATATATATATATATATATATATAAACATAAATAAATTACTTTGAGTTGTTCTTTGTACAAATCATCTTCTGCTGTTACTTTGGCTTTGGTCTTTAACTTCTTAGAAAATCATTAAAATAAAAGCAATATTATAAGCATTTAAATCATTTCAGGTATGTTCTTAATACAACAGGAAAACATGCTTATTTAACATTCTGAAACATTAAACTGAAAATAGACTAATTAAAAAAAAAAAAAAATAATAATACAAACATTTGTAATAATAAGTAAAAAGAAAGTAAATTATCTTGATATTTTATTGCTATTTTTGTATTTTAACTACATTTACATTTTTTTGTATATTTTAGAAACAAACCTATATACAAGTGATTCATTTCTGAAAATTATAAAACCAGCAAATAGTTTAAAATAAGCTCATATTAGTCAACAGATAAAAGATTAATTGTAAAAGAGATTTAAAAGCATGAAACAATTGAATAACTTAATAAGTACACTTTGCTTTAAATCAATTAGCATAAGCATTTAAGAATAAATTCTATTCTATATAAATGTAAAAATCAGAAATTTTTTTCAATTAATTTTCAGCTATGATCAGGAAACCAGCTGTAAAACTAAAATAACTAAACAAGAACCTTACTTGTACTAACTTCTGCTGTTTTTTTAACAAATCATCACGTTCACCAACAATAATGTTCAACTGCTTCTTCAGCTCCTAATATTTAAAGAAAAATACAAGTTTGCATTTTACAGATGGAAAAAGACAACAACAGTGGTTTAAAATATTCTAAGTGATTATCAAAACTTACTTCTTCCATTTGAGAAGCCCTTTCAAGCTTTGTCTTAGCAGACTTTAGTGATTTAGATTGCTTTTCTTTTTCTGTTTTTAACTTATGAATTTCCCCATCTAACTCCTGAACAGGAAAATAAAAAAATATATAATAAGGAAATATGTAAATGAAAAATTATTTTAAAGGAATTATTTAAATTCAAAAATTGAAAGAAAAAAAAAAAGAAAAGTAGACATAATTTAAAGAACTTAAAACCCACAAAAAGCAACAACAAAAGATTTTTATGAATTAAATTCAAGGGACTGGAACAGAGCTGAGGCTACATAAATGGCTAAGAAGAGTGTATAATAAAAGAAAATCGCTCTCAAATAGAAATATCTATGTTTAATTGCAGATCAACCTCTGTAGATAACATGAAAAATATTAAAGAATAGAAAAATCAAAAATACCAAACTATCTTAACTAATAAAATAAGACTAAACCCATTAGTTAAAGATCTAAAAACTCATAAAACTGGCATCTCATTACTCAGCTACTGCTTTCATCGTAAACTAAAACAAAAATGTTTGGCAATTTTCTTAATATTTATTATTTACATAAATATCAAACAATAATAACAATGTTTTGTTTGCTTCATACCCACCAAAACTAATCTACATTTGTTGTCATCATCAAAACTAATTACCTCTATTTTAGATTGATATGACTTGATTGATTCTTTTAACAATGCATTTTCTTTAAGAACCTTTTCTATTTCTTCGTTATGCTGTAGTTGCTCCTTGTGAAATGTCTTTTAAAATGTATATGATATATAATCAATTTAAATATGATTAAAAAACAATTATAATGGTAAATTTTTTGATCACAATAATATAAACATTCCCTTGATCAAAAAACTTATCATTTACTTCCCTTTCATACAAAAAAAGAGCATGAAATTAAGCACACATAATAAAAAAAAAAATTCTATAAAATATCTTAGCTATAAATTTGTTATTATCTATACCGCAATTTCCTTTCGAAGATTTTTCATTTCTGCATCCATTGCAAGAATGTGTTCAGACTTTGTCTTGTTGTCATGGTCTAAGTTTTGCTTTACTTCCTGTTAAACAATGATAATTAATGATAATTAATGATAAATTATTAAAACTACAAATAAATATTAATGTTAACAATAAAAAAAAAAACGTTAATATTTAACAATAACAAACTAATAAAACTATTGTTTGCTTTTTTTTCAAATATCAATATGAGATCAAACTTAAGAAAGTAAAAACCTTATTTTGTGCATTTGTGTTCAAGAGTTCATCATACTTTGTCTTCAACTGCTGTACTTTTGTGTTAGAAGTACTTGCAGCAAGCTCATTTTCTAGATTCTAAAACATTTTAAAATAACATTTGCATTAATTTTATGCAAAAACTGTAAAAAGAAAATAAATGCCACTGTAAGATAAATCTTAAATAAGACCATAAGAAATGGATATACAATGATTTAAAGTGCCTGTTATAATATTAAAATGGCTATCAGTCAGCAGTTTTCAAATCTTTAGTTCACTTGTGTATAGTGCCAAATATTTTAAAGGTATATGATACCAAACTAGTGGAACTTTGAGCAGAAGAAACAATGTCATTTTGATTTTTATTAGTGGGCTACCTAATGACTTAAATTACAGCACTTAGCAAAATAAAAAGTACTTTTATTGTTTCTTTCAAGTCTTTGATTTCTTTTTCAGAAGTGTCATTTGCTTTAAGTTTTGACAAATAAAGTTCTTCTCTGTATTGCTACAAATATCAAAAAGAAAAACAGTTCAGAAAACATTTTTCAATCAAGATGATAGTTTTAAGTGTCATTTAAAAGGAAACCAACATTCTTTGCTTACTATTATAAAGAAAATTATAATGAAAAAAATACCATTGCTTCTTTGTGTAAAGTAGCGCATTCTTCTTCTAAATTTCTTATCGTTTCTGCCATGTTATCTTTTTCAAATTGTAATTTATCAAGCTCCTCTTCAAAGTTCTGAAATACAATAAACCTAAAATTTTTAAAGGTTACTTTTTATTGAAACTTTAATAAAACTGATAGATGTTTTTCATATTGTAGCCTGTAATTCTCTTTTGGTGAACAATTTTCTTGAAGTCTTAAATAGACTTCAAGGCTTTTTTCAATAAACATTTATAAATGATATTGTAGCTCTTTCTAATAAATTCAATAATAATTATTTGTTTAGTGTTTTCTTAAATCAATATCAAAATTGAAATAAGATATAAATATTACACTGGTAACTTCAGGAAAATATTTTTTCTGACAATAAGGAGCCTAATTAAAATGTTTCTAAAGGATTATCTGGAAAAATAATAATAATAAACTTTATTCTTTACACTCAATATGTTACACTGAATATAGTGTAATAATCTCAAAATAATGATAAAAATAAATTTAAAAAAAAACTTCTTTAATAATAATAACAATAATAATAATAATAATAATAATAATAATAATAATAATAATAATAATAATAATAATAATAATAATAATAATAACAATAATAACAATAATAATAATAATAATAATAATAATAATAATAATAATAATAATAATAATAATAATAATAATAATAATAATAATAATAATAATAATAATAATAATAATAATAATAATAATAATAATAATAATAATAACAATAATAACAATAATAATAATAATAATAATAATAATAATAATAATAATAATAATAATAATAATAATAATAATAATAATAATAATAATAATAATAATAATAACAATAATAATAATGGTAAGAATATATATGATAACAATAAAAATACTATACACAATAAAAATACAGCAATATCAAATAGAGGAATAATAACAAAGCTAAAATACTATAAAAATGGTTGATTTGAAATGTCATTTTAAAAGTCAGTGTTTT
Source organism: Hydra viridissima (assembly GCF_058129835.1). NCBI lineage: Eukaryota > Metazoa > Cnidaria > Hydrozoa > Anthoathecata > Hydridae > Hydra > Hydra viridissima. Next base: position 3,119,081 of record NW_028324310.1, read on the forward strand.
CTGTGAGACTCAGAAAGTAAAGAGATTTGTTTACCTTACTCTGTTGAGATATGTCAGCTGTCTGTGGAATAAAGAAAAAAAGTTTTATTTAAAAAATTCTTGACACAAGAAAAAACAACTTATCTTTACTTACTTCATTTTCAATTTCAGTTAAATATGATTTCGATTACTTCATTTCATAGCAATCAAGATATTAGGATTTTGATTATAGGAAAAGAGGCAGTCAATAAGAGAAGAATGTTAAAAAATTCTGTTAAAAACCATATTTATATAAAGGAAGCACTAAAATTATATCACATTTGCTTTGTTAGCTTCTATGTTTGAGGGATAAGTCTTTTTGTTATTGATCTTTATTAATATTTTTTTGGTTTTACACTAAAACATAAAATTTATCTCAAAGAAAATTGTCTTATTTATTTGTTCTACTTTCTGCTTTCAGAAGAACTAATAAAACTGAAGAGAAATGTGGTAGCAACCACTAAAGAAGTTTAAAAAAGAAAATAAGGAAAAAACCTGCATAATTTCTTCATGTTCTCTCTGCATTTCCTCAATTTCTCCATGAAGATCATCATTTTCTGCTAACATTTCTTTTCCCAACTTTGCAGCAAGTTGCAACTCATTGTCTTTATTTAAAAACTGTAAAAAAAGTTTCTTTTTATCATTATTGTTAATGTCATACATTTTTTTGTTTGTTTGTTAATATCTACATTAATTATTTTCAATTCAAAATACAAAAATAACAATATTAAAATTTTTTATCCCAGAAAAATAAAAATATTTTTCCCCTGGACCTGTAAAATTAGCTGTTTTTGAGAAACTTTTTCTAAAAAATTGCTTAGGAGGAGGGGTGGGGGTGGTGGTGGTAATGATTGAGTAGTCCTGTTGAGGTCAAATTTTTTAGTAGCTGCTTTTTTAATATTTGCCCCAAATTTAGAGTGTATGATGTTTTAGATTTGAAAATTATACAATAATATTTAATTTCTTCCATTAAATATTCAATATAAAAATGTTAATCTGAAAGTAAAGTTCCTTTAAAGTTTTTTTTAAAAAATTAATAACTTAAAAACATTTAAATGTGCAAAACAGATCTTTTTTTATTTATGTTTCTCAAAATTGCATTTTGTGATGATTTAAAATTATTTTCACATAAATTAAAATACTAATAATTAATAATTAAAAATTAAATTTCAATTTTTAAAGTTTAAAAAGTTTAATTTAAATTTAAAGTTAAAAAGAAATGCATACCTTATTTTTTTTTTCAAACTCCAAAGAAATTTCCTGCTTTAACCATTCTTTTTTCTCCTCTTGAAGTCGAGCATTCTCATTTGCTTCAATCAATAACTCTTCTCTGAGCTCTACCATGAAAAACACTAACAATTTATTACAGAATTCTCAACGAAATATTCTCAGTATTTATCAATTAAATTTCCCACAACCAACCAGAATAAGGAGCTCAATAAGGAACATTTGTTCAATTAGTAGATCCAAGTTAAAGTTTAACTTAACAGTATACTTTTCTCTTATAAAAATATGCAAGCGGGATCGAAACGAAATTAAACTAGAAATGTCATTTTATCTTGGGGCAAAGATGTGAACAAGAAAAAGCACTTTTTATTAAAAAATTATTTCAGGATATAACTTTTAAAAAATTATTTTAATAAAATTATGGATTATATTACACTTTTCTACCTTTAAGTTCACCAATCAACAATATGTATGTATGTGTGTATGTATGTATGTATGTATGTATGTATGTATGTATGTATGTATGTATGTATGTATGTATGTATGTATGTATGTATGTATGTATGTATGTATGTATGTATGTATGTGTAATAAGTTTTCTAATCTTGTTGCAATATTTCAGGGATCTAACAAACTATTTTACTTGATTTTTATTTTACTTTATGTTACTTGAGCACGGAAAAAAAATTTCTTTTAGAGTTAAATTTTTTTGCTTGTTAGTTTCTTTAAACAAAAAGTTTTGCTTTGCAAAAACAAACTTAAGTCTTAAAAGCCTAAATAATTTAACAATCGTTATGTAACAATCAGCAATCAGAGTGAGTTTTTTTTATTTTATAACAACCAAGTTTTTATTCCTATTTTTGTTGTCTTCAAATTTTATCAAACAACATGGGTTTATAACTAAAAAATAAATTCTTAGCTTTTATAATACAGCATTTGTGAATCAGTTTCAGTAATAATCATTATCATTTAAGTGGTTTTATTAAATTTTGCAGTATGAAATGCTTATGACTTCTACAAAGCATATGTAAAACTAATAAACATTTATGAAAACAAAAATGAGGTATGAGAGGATTTAACAACCAGCTTTTAATATATATGTATAAAACTTCAAAAACGTGAATGATTATATCACATAACAAACACTATCTATCTCTATTTATCTCTATCTATTTATCTATATCTATATCAATCTCAATCTCAATCTCAATCTCAATCTCAATCTCTATCTATATCTATATCTGTATCTCTATCTATTTATCTATCTATCTATCTATCTATCTAGTAGCACATTCTTCTTCTAAATTTCTTATTGTTTCTGCCATAATATCTTTTTTAAATAAAATATTTATTAAGTCTGAAATACCAGTCTAAATTTAAGTTAAACATACCATCTATCGTTTTCTTTAATTCTTTGGCATTAAGAGCTTGTTTTTTGATGAATTTAAGCAGTTCTTCTTTTGGAAGACTTTCAAGTTTACCTGCAACTTTACTGGGTGTACCTGCATTTTCCTAAAAAATATATTTTGTTTTTTAAAATAATTAAAAAACTTTTGCCAAGTTTTACTCTTTTTTGTAGATTTTGCCTTTATTATTCATGAAAATTAAAATTATTTGTAGTAACTTTTTAACGTAAAAGTTTAAAGTGAAGTAAAAATAATAACACAAAACCGAACAAGAAATGCTACCATTTGCAGTTTTTTATTAGATAAGCTGTGAGCGTTTTAGCTAGCATGAAAGGATGAAATTCTTAACATTTTGTAAAAGTTCTCAACCAGCTATTGTTTATTAATAATGCGCCATTATGTGAAATGAAGGTTTTTGAAACCATGCTCACGAAGAGGTGACTCTAAATAGTGAATTAACCGTTGCTTTTTTTTGCGTCTTTAACCCTTAAAGAATTAAAAATGAAATCAAGTTTTTAATACAAAGTAAATGACAAACTTTCGTTTACGACTTTGTTTAAACCATGTCTCTGGATTTTTTAAATTTTATTCAATAAAAACCAATAAATACACAAATATTTACATTTACTTTCCTGAATTAACTTATTTGTTTAACTTAATGAAATTAATTATTATTTCCTTTCCCTAATCTTGTTCTTTTTTTTTAAAGAAGGAATCGTTAGTTGAGGTGAAAAAGTATAAATTAGGTATTCCTTGAGCGTTTACACAGCTTGTCAAGTATTTATCGGACCGTGTAAGTTATACGCTTGTTTTTTTTTTTGTTTTATTGTTTTTTTTTGTATTCTCTTTTCGCACCTCATTTTCACAAATTAGAAAAATAAAATTCTAAACTTAAAATTACTCCTCAGTCATCAAAGATTCACAAAACACATACTAATTTTCCTCAGAAAAATTGTTGTCAAATAAAGCTCATAACCCTTGTTAATGAAATCCTATTTGAGATTGATTTATAAAATTGCGAGAAAATCAGTAGATTTTACGAGTTTATTTGGATCATATTTAGTACCACAAGTGAGATTAGCTGATGTGTGAGGAGGTGTAAAGAGTATTTGATATAATTCTTCCAGTTAAATACTTAATAATATATACAAAATAATAGTTGATAATATATAAATAACAAGTAATAATATAAAAAAAAGTAAAGTAATGGTATAAATAATAAATGATAAAAATAATAAATGATAATGTGTAAGTAAAATTTTAGTTAAAAAGTTTAAAGAACTTTTGATTTATTTGCGTCACTACGAGGACAGTTTTCTTTAAAAAAACTTTCTTAAAAGTCCGTATTAAGAAAATGTTTTAAAGAAAACTGGTACGAAAAAATTCATTAGACAAGTAGGTAAATCGGTCATTAAATCGAACATGAAAAATAGGAATCTATTTAATTAAGTGGATATTTCTGTCTGTGAGACCCTATAATAGCCTTTAGAATTTTTGCACGAAAACACGGACACGCCTGTTTTTGCTCACAAACAATTATGTGGCATTGTCGAGGGCAAAATCAATGAACTCTTTAAAAATTCAATTGCCTGAAAATGCGAAAAAATCAAAGAGTATTGTTTATCGAGATATTTATCGAGAGTTAATGAATAAAATTTACAGTTTATTTATTCGTATGAAGTAATCATACTCACGCAGCTCGTCAAAAGTTAATATTTGGTACGACCTCCTTTACTTTTAATTACTGCTTTCATTCTTCGAGGCATAGACGCAATTAATGAGTCAACAATTCTCATATCAATCTCTCGCCAGGCCTTCTCGATTTGTTTAAATAATTCCTCACTGGTCTTCACATTTGCACGCTCGATCTTATTGTTAATTAGTCAGGGCTTTGTGCAGGCCACTCCATTGATATTCTTGTCCTTGAACCATTGTTTTACAAATTTTGACGTATGTTTGGAATCTTTGTCCTGTTGAGAAATCCATTTTAGGGGCATCTCCCATTCAGCATGTGGTAACATAACATCTTCCATTATATCTTTGTAAACAAAGCAGTCCATAATTCCATTAATTTTGTGAATAGGACCAGTTGTTAGTGCTGAGAAACATCCCCAAACCATAGCAGACGTTCCATGCTTAAACACTTTTCTTGGTATATTTAGTATTGAATCTAGTGTTCTTTGGCCTCCAGACTCGCTTCTTGCAGTCGCTTCCAAAAAGTTTATATTTTGATTCATCACTAAAAAGTATGTTTTTCCACTGGTCTACAGTCCAATTTTGGTGTACTTTGGCAAATGCAAGTCTTAGCTTTCTATTTTTAAAGGAAGTTAGCGGTTTCTTGGCAGGCATTTGAGAAAACAATTTTGCTTCGTTAGCTCTTCATTATTCATTCAGTGCGATTAGAGATTTGTAGTTCAAGTTTTTTGGTTAATTTTGTGGATGACAAAAATGGATCTTTTTTAAGCTCTTTAACAATTATTCGATCTAGTCTTTGTGATGTTTTTCTTGGACGTCCGCCCCGATGGTTTGTTTTATAGCAGTCACGAGATCCAAATGATTTGACAGTTTTGCTTACAGTCGATTTAGCTATATTATATTTTCTATAAATTTTAGCTTGACGTTTTCCGCTTTTAAAATCCTTAATAATATTTTCACGTAAAACACTTCTTTATTTGTTGTAGGCCATTTTAAGTTGCAATTTACCCCATATATCACGAGTTAAATCTATTTTTAGTTTAATTGAAAAAATAATTGGCCAGACGTTCCAAAATCTATTTTATTATTTTAGAGTAATGTTATGATAAAAGTGAAAACAAAAGAATGTGGTAAATTGAATAAAGACAATGAAATCTTATAAAAAAAGTTTCGCTTTGATTTGTCCACCTTGTTTTGCCCAAGGAAAAATGTAGTTTGTTGAGAAAAATGTTTTATAATTTTTTTTTGTGATTCTTAGTATGATTCAAACGTTTTAAATTTTGTTAAGAACATAGTAAAGCATTTAAAAGTTAATATGTACAATTGTTTTACTAGTTCTTTTTAGTTTTTGATCAGCTTTTGTTCTAAATTTGAGTTTGTCCACCATGTTTTGTCCGATACTGTATATATCGAAAAAAAAAACAAACATATTTTAACATTATTTTTTCATAAATAAATTTTTAATGGTAGTTGTCCGTTTTAACTTTCAAATACTTTTTAGTAAAATTTTTTGAGTCTGTTTCGTTTAAAAGTAACATCTTATTAACAGCTAAAGCTTCTTGTTCTGCGAATTGCAGTAAAAATTTTGAGTTGACATTTTTTCTTGAATGAGGAAGAATATTTTTTGGCTCTGGACAACCCATGTGATCATATTTTGCGATTCTTGAGGGTAAAATATCGTTTTTAGGATTTTGTAAGTGCTTTTTTAGAAGGGAATTTCTCTCGTGTAACTTGTCACAAACGTGACATGAGAACCCTGGAAACATATACGAATAACCATTCGGCTTTTCGTTAGCTTTAGGTAGTGACCATTTTTGAACTTTTAAAGACTTTTTAAGTTTTGGATTGGAGAACTTTCCAGTAAAACGATGCTTTAAGTATTCCTCATACTTTGTGTCGTTCGCATTCAGCTCTGTAAGATATTCTGCTAGCTCTTTGGGAGAACGAAAATCTTGAACCATAATCACAGCTTTTTCACTAGGCATAAACTCTTCAGCTAAAGAAGATCCCAAATACACTGGAACCGATCCGATACTGAGAGGTCGAAACAGTTTTTCTGTCATGTAATCTTGACACAGACAGTTTTCAAAAGCTAACTGAAACTTATAACGAGCTAAGAAGTGGTAGTATGGTTCGCTGGATAAATGATGGAAACCGTTGATCTCGTCTGGTGGCTTTTTGTTGTTCAAACAAGGACCGTAAGAATCAATCTTTATGTATTTCATAAGCTCTTCAACATATGTATCTCGATCAGAAGGAGGATTGCAATCGCGTTGGAAATAAACTGCAGGAGCTAGACTCAGTTCTTTTTGCAGCCTAAAAATTGAGTTTTTGTATAAGATTTCAACATTTTGGTATATAAAGTTAGATAAACCTGGTAAAAATGAGTCAAAAGAAAGTATATTTGAAGCACCAATAAAATAAGTAGTTATAGAGCTTGATTATAAATGAAAAATGTGTTGACTGGTTAAATCCGACAAAAATGGAATATTGACCGATTTTTTTCTTTGGTTGTAACAAAAAACTTTTTATCCATCCAAACTCGAGTGTCTTGCATGCTTTGTGTTGTTAGAGGATAGTCCGATTCACGTCTAAACGTTGCCGTATGGTTGAACAAACTATAAATAAACGTTGCCGTATGGTTGAACAAACTATAAATTAACGTCGCCGTTGAATATGCTTTAAAATAAAGTAGCAAGAATTAGTCCAACACAAAATCAAGATTTGCTTAATAACTGTTTAAAAATACTTCCTACATCTAACTATTTTCCAATTCCATTTAATTACCTGATACCCAATTTTGTAGAATACATCCATCGATTTTTAGGAGATTCTTCGTGAAACAATGCCCATTCATGATGGGGTAACCTTGGCAAAGGTAAGTCTGTTGCGTCAAATGACGTGCCATAAAATATAATTCCTCTTGTCAATTTGTTACTGAATTCCTTGCGATCTCGGGTAACTAAGCAAGAGCCTAAAACGGTACGAACATTATTAACGATACGAACATTATTAACGATACGAACATTATTAACGATACGAACATTATTAACGATATGAACAATATTAACAATACAAACGGAATTAACGATTTTTTCATTACAACGGTTTACTTATTTTCATCATTAACTTTTTAACATTAATTAAACTGAGCGCAAATAACACACATAGACAGTGTTTACCATAGCAACGTATATACATTATGTATGCTGAAATAAACCTTTGCTAAATTATTCTACCAAGTTTACAATGGATTTGACGCTCCCTTGGGTGCGGATAAACAGCATCAGAATACCACCACAGTACTTGGGGAAGGTCTTTATCGTCAATTAAATAGATTTTATTATTCAATGGTGGAAGATCTTTGACCCAAGATGAAAAACTTCTTTTCACATCATCAGGAAACAAGATTTCTAGTAATTAAGATTGTAATATAAGGTAGTTTTTTAATTAAAACTAACTGAATGTTTATTTATAAACTTTAGTAGATGTTTCGCTGTGTTTTCAATGAGCGAAAATTCATTATTTTAGAACGAAAGTTTGAAACAAGTTGGAGCAAAGAATTTTTAAAGACTTACTGTCGCACCCATTTTCTTTGAGGCAATAGCCATCGGATTCAATTGCAGAAGAAGCTTTCACAAATGTCAATGCACCTTAAAGATTTGTTGCAATAAATCAAACAATTTAAATTTGCAACTTTTCTTTAAAATTTAAATGAAAGTATGAATTTTTTCCTAAATATATAAAAGAACTCCTTTCAATTAAAAAATTTCTCTTCGGAAATTTCTTCAATTGTTGTCCACTCCCCCTCCCCCCTCCCACCTCCTTATTTGAATCAAGCTGCACTTAAATGTCAGAAATTTTAGTGGGTGGATACTTGTAGATAAGAACTCAGACTATTGTTTCTTTTTTTAACTATCCATCCGCCGAACGAGCAACAAAACTTTTAAGGTTTAAAATCACATTTATCAATTAACATTAAAAAAAAAACTTTTTTCCATTGTGGTCTTCATATAAAATATATTTTTAAACATTACATTGCATGGTTTACAGTCTTAAATAAATGGCTTCATTATATAATTAACATAAGAATGAAAGAATACAGATATAGCATTTATATATATATATATATATATATATATATATATATATATATATATATATATATATATATATATAATAAATAAATAGCCACTTTTAGTAGCCACTTTGTGCGCAATTTTCCATTTAAAGAGTTGGGAATTATTTTTCTTAATCATTTTGTATGCATAAATAAATGACATGAATAAGTTTGTTGTTGTTGTTCTTGCAACTCTCAAGATGTTTCATTTCGAAAACAGTGCATTTAGAAGGAAAAAGATATCAAACATTTTTTGCATAAAGTTACGTTGAACTATGTTTGTAATACGAATTATATAACGGTTGTTTTATTAAAGACTTTTTCAATATGACAGGCTTAAGATTTTCGTTATAAAATCAACTGGGCATGATGTAGAAGATTTTTAAACAGAAAACACCCCATAGTATAAAGATAGTTAAAGAATGTTGGAAAAAAAAGAATGAAAAAAGGTATTTAAAGTGAAACATGCGCAAAAAAAAAAAAAAAAATTCATTCAATGTAAAAGGTTGAATGTTTAATATAAATAAGCATCTTACAAAAAAACATAAATAAGTATCTTACAAAAAAAGAGACCCAATATTAAAATTCTTGGACAGTCGGCTAAAATTGCATGCAGAGTATTAAAAACCATTTGCTCGTTTGTTATTAACCAGATGATAATCAAAAAACATGTGCATCAGTCAAACTAAAGTCGGTTACCGGGAAGATGGAGAGCCATCTAAGCTACATATATGCACAAATAAGAACAAAGTATAGTCATAAAAAACGCATATCTTGTATATTCAGAAATAACCAATCGGTATTACAACTGATATAAATTAACAACAAAAAGCTTAAAATATAATCAAAGTATTAGTAAATTACAATGAGAATTTATGATTTTTATTGTATTAGAGTAAGTTGATTTAAGGAACATCGCGTAGAAAAGTGTCATGCAGACAAATCGCTCGCACAAATATCAATATAAAATAAAATTGCCGATTAAGCTAATAAAATTGAAAAGACATCACACATGCGCGTGTAGATAATCTTTTTGTTAGATTAAGATGATTGTTTAACAAACCTCGCCGAGTGAATTTATGGGGCGATTTTTGGTCTTTGCGTGGATGTTGTTTGGTGTTTTTTTTATCTGAAAATATTACTTTCTGATAATTTATAACTAATCGCGTGAATGATGAAAATTTTATTACAACATATATAAGGAAAAGCGGGTTCTGGCGCATTGACCCATTCCCTATACTTAAGGATGCATAAAAAATGGTGAACACTTCATATCATGACAAAACCAATACAGTCGTCTTTAAAAATCAAGAAGAAGTATAAAAATAATCATGTTATTTATATACCAGTTCTTCAAGATGTTAATTCCTTGTTTTGTAGTGACCGATGGCAAGGGTGTGAATTCCGTCATCTAAGATAATTCTTTTGTCGTCGTTAGCGCTGAGTGCGACCTTGTTAATTTCTTCGGTGTAAACGTCGTGAAGATGAGATCTGAAAACGTTCATGGTTGCAAGTTGTTCATTTCCGTTCATTAAGCAGTCACCACAAGGCATTGATAACTTCTTGAAAGTCAAGACCTTCATTCAATTTTTTCAAGACGTAAAGACACAAATGGCCGCAATAAGAAGTGTTACCAAATTGTACTCTTTCACTGTTATAATAAACTGGACTTTTCAAGTAGTCGACCAGCTCAACAAGAGGAGGCTGAGCGTAAGAATCAAAACTATACTTTTTGTCACCGTCTTTAAACCAACACACCCAATGAAATCCATCTGTGCTTGAATCTCCTGTGTTGACAATTCCACATTCTTTTTTCATTGTCTTTTTTGATAAATCATCCCTCACAAAAACACCTCGAAAGTTTTTCAATTTTAACTGTTTAGCAGCCTTTATCAATTGAAAGTTAGTTAAAGCTTCATTAGGTAAAACAATTCCTTCTACGTCAATCCATTGAAAGTCGATCATTTTTTTAATTTCTTAAAAAGTTTATCCGAATTTTTTAACAAGCGATTTTCATAGAATAGCACCTAAAAAGGGTATGCTATTAAAGGGTGAGTTAGGTCCGAGTAATAAACCAGCTCCAACAGATTGATAACCTTTCCCAGTTTTAATGAAGAGTCCATCACCGTGAACATTTTTAGTCCATGGGGTGATAAACAATCCTTCTCCACCTAAAGTTTTTATCTTCATTCCATTTCCATTCTTTTTCAAGTAAACGATTCCTCTTCCGGCAATTTTATCAACCATAGCAGAGCCAGCAGAAGATCCTACACCTGCTAACAATCCTGTGGCGAGAGCAGGAACAACCTTTGTGGCAAGTGTACTACCTAACATGCCTAATAACGGTAAAAGAGCTCCGATGAATCCGCCTTCAATGGTTGAGTTGTATGCAATTTGTCTTTTGCTCAATTTAAGAGTGACTCCTTTACCAGCTTCATACGCTTTTCTAATTTTGTTCAATTGCGAATTAGTGATAGCGAGAACATGTTTACCGTTCAAGTCTTGATGAGAAAGCTTAATGCTAGTATCGGTTTTATCATGCATAGCTTTTTTAATTTTATCAGATTGGCTCTGCGAGATATTAATTTTGATATTTTGATAATTGCTCATTTTTTATGTATTAAAAATTATTTATTTCACTTCTCGAATATGATATCGCATTGTAATATCCTCTCCACGAAAATCAACCAAATCTCCATTCTGATCAATGATGCGAGTAACCATTGTTGAAATTTCAAACAGTTTAACAGGAAGATAAATCAAATGCATTGGTCTCTCGATGATTTTATAGCCAGGACTAACATTTGGATAAAAGGAGTAAATGCAATTTAATTGGGTTCCATTAATATAGGATGATCCGATAACGTTGTTAACGATTCTGATGGTGTTAATGCTTGAAATTCTAACGATATGATCCGACTCGTATTCGGAATTGGAATTTAATTTTCTTTTAGTAAACCCTAAAACTGAAGAGATGCTATTCTCCACATTAAAGTCAATCAAATAATTCAAGCCAAGTTTAATGGTTGATTTTAAAGTATTAAGATTGATTCCAATTTGAAGGTTGTTTGGAGAGTAATTAATTTTATTTGCAATAATATAACTTCCACGTTGAGCTGTTTTTATTGTGTTTAAAATAGACTTTTGCAAATACTCATTGATGCCTTTAATCTCATAGTTTCCTAATGAAATGATAATGTTCTCCCAATTAGCTCCATTGTTCATGCTGTATTTGAAAGAATTGTTTTTACTGTTTACATTTGGAATGCTGTTGTAAGTCTCAAGACCGAGAAAAGCCATTTCATAACTTTTTCCTTCGTCAAAAACGATTTTATCCAAAAAATCAGTGGTGATAACACTTGATTTTCCATCTACATCGATGATTATACCTGACATTTTTTAAATAAGAATTATTTTTTAAATTGTTTTAGAAAAATAAAAAATCGTCAAATCCGCTTCGGTACTTTCCCTCGTTCTTTTTAGAAGAGAGATCGATGACGGCAAATCCGTGAGGTTCATTCCAGCAATGATTGCAAAAGGCTTTAAATTCTTCTATTTTCATATCGCAGGAAACGTGATCTTGATAAATGTGATTAACGCTTTTTTGGTCTTGTTTAAAGAGGCAAATAAAGTTAGCATTTTCTCTGATGGTATGTCTTGGAATCTCGAAATAATTTTGAGCGAGGTAAAAGCAGTCGACGTTGGAATGTCTTCCTCGGATGTAATATTTTTCACACTTGTTTTGATTGGTCAATTGCAAATCGTCAAAGATCATCAAATTGTTTTTGGTTGAGTCTAAGGATTCAGGTTCAGGTACATCATCAGCCGTTTCAAAGAATTGACACTCCATATCATCATTGTCGGAATATTTTTTTGAAATTTCCTCAATAACATCTTCAGGGTTTAAATTCAATTTTTCCATTTCGTCTTGTACATCATCCGTTAACAAATCAACAATATCCTTTTTAGGAAGTTTATTTTCGAAGGATCTTTTGAGTATTTTGTATTCAGGTTGAAATAGTGATTTGCCAAAGACTTGCAAGCGGCTGTAATCTAGCCAGCCAGGTCTTAAAAGTAAATTGAGTAGTAACGTTGTTTTTCCGCAACCAGACTTTCCAACGATGATTCCTCGTATACTTCTAGGTAAAAGCGCGCTGTTGTTTTTTTTGGTTTTCCCAATTTTACATGACAATTTCATCACTTCCATTTTTTATATTTAAAAGGTTTTTATATATGTTAAAAATGTACTGCGTTAAGTGTAGAAGAGAGACTGAAACCATTCACTTGAAAAACGAGATCACAAAAAACAACAGACCTATATTGAAAGGAATGTGCAACTCTTTTGGGATAAGCAAATGTAAGTTTGTTTCTTCTCATACGCCCAAAGGATCATCTTCGCATGCGGTTAATGGAGGAGACTTGGTGGAATCGATCAACAATTTTTCAAAAAAAATAAAGCTTCCATGGGCAAAGTTTCCAGGAGAAATGCACGTTCCAGGTATGAACTTTGCAGGACCTGGTACCAATTTAGATAAAAGGCTCACTTCCACGGATATGTATCAAGAGTGGAGCAAACCGGTGGATAGAGTGGACAATGCTGCATATCACCATGATTTAGCTTACAAGTATTTTAACGACAAGCAAAACAGAAATTTAGCAGATCGAATGATGCTTGAAGAAATGAACTCTATACAAAATCCCACTCAGAGAGAAATAAACGAGCGAAAAATCATCGAACCCATCATCAAAGCCAAAGCCAAATTCGGATTAGGTGTGAGTGATTTGAAATGGACGGATCAGCTTGCAGAGGAGCTTCATAAACCGGTGATTCATCATTTTAAAAGAAGAAGGGTGATTGTAAACGACATTGATGAAATATGGGCCGCAGATTTGGTGGATATGCAATCGTTTTCAAAATTCAACAAGGGCGTAAAATATTTACTCATGGTGATCGACGTGTTTTCAAAGTATGGATGGATCGTTCCGTTAAAAAGCAAAACGGGTCTTGAAGTGGCAGAATCGTTGAAAAAGATTTTTGGTGAAAGAAAATGCGTCAAATTGTGGGTAGATAAAGGAAAAGAGTTTTACAACAAGCACGTGAGAGCGTTGGGTGTGCAATTATACTCCACTGAAAACGAGGAAAAAAGTTGTGTTGTCGAGCGATGGAACAGAACGATGAAAGAGAGAATGTTTAAATATTTTTCAGCCAACAATACCAATAAATACATTGACGTATTAGATGAGATGGTGAAAAATTACAACAACACAAAGCACTCTTCTATCAAAATGACACCAGTGGAAGCTAGCGATGAAAAGAATAAAGGTAGGGTATGGTGGAATATGTATGGAAAGGATCAAACATTACCAGCAAAACCGAAATTTTCCATGGGTGATCAAGTGCGAATCGTAAAAAAGAAGTCTCATTTTGAAAAGGGGTATACACCGAGATGGACTGAAGAGGTTTTTACCGTGTCAAATGTTCAGCATACGAATCCGCCCACGTATAAAATCGCTGACGCTAACGGTGAAGAAATTCAAGGCACCTTTTACGAGCAGGAGATGCAAAAGACGCATCAAGACATATTCAGAATTGAAAAAATCATTCGCAAAACCAAGAGCAAGTCGTTAGTCAAATGGTTGGGATATCCAGACTCGTTTAATTCATGGGTAGATAATAATGAATTGTTAAGTTTGCAAAAATGATCTAAAAATTTATTTTTAATATGTAAAATGCATGCTCCTCACAAGTTTTTTAAAAATGTTACCTCAGCAGAAGTCCACAGTTTGGATTTGCAATTTAAAATTTTGGAAGAGAGGGTTAGAGAGTTGGAGGAAAGAAGACCAAACAACATTATTGTGTCTACGAAAACGTTAGATCATCCACCTTATTTCAACGTTAACGAACAATATGAGATTTTTGCCCAGAAAGACATTAAATTTGCTGCTCTCTCACATACAATGATAGCTTTATCCATTGGGCTGAATTTGGAGAAAGGTGTTGCAGTGATAACATTAATGAATAAAATTACTGATCAATTGAATTATAGAAAAAACGAAGTTATTATTTCAGAGTCTGTAGATGATGTTATTATGGACGTGAATAGTAACAGCAAACAGGACGTGATTGTTAAAAAAGGAGAAAAACTTTGTAAGATTAGTTACATTGATTTAAAATAGTTTTTTTCGCTTAATAAAAATGGAAATATTGAATGAAAAACTTTATCCAGTTCTTCCATCAGCTCCTATAGATGAAGGAGGACATGTTTATAGGCTTCAGAAAATAAGCGAGATTCAGAAAGAGATAGAGAGTGAAAAAGCAAAGCGAGTTCATCTAAGCAAAAAGTACCATCGCGTGTTTAGAATCATTTCGAATGTGGACAATGTGATGCAAGGATTATGTATAGCACTAGGTGCGACTGGAATAGGGCTTTTGTCTACGATTATTGCCAGTCCAGTAGCGATTGCGTGTGAAGGTATGGCTATTGGCATGGGGTTTTTATCGATTGTTGGAGGTCAAGTCAACAAAAAGATGGTATTAAAAGCGGAAAAGCATGAGAAGATCAAAGTGTTGGCTGAGTCGAAATTGAATACGATTAGTGAGCACATTTCCAAAGCGTTGATAGACGGGAAAATAAGCGATTCAGAGTTTCAATTGATTCTTGATGAGCTTCAAAAATTTAAATCCTTGACGGTGGAAATACGAACCAAAACCAAAAAGGGAATAGATGAAGTTACTAAAGAAAACTTGATTCAAAAAGGTCGAGAAGACGCGATTCAAACGTTCAATAACCTTTTTAAGAAAGGATCAACGTAGTCGTAAAAACCAATTTATGTTTTTTTCCACGTATTTTAAAAAGGATCAACGTAGTCGTAAAAACCAATTTATGTTTTTTTCCACGTATTTTAAAAAGATGTTTTTCTTTAAAATACAAGACCTAAATAAAAGGGATGAAATTGTGAAAGAAATTAATGACAGACGAAAGAGAATTTATCAGAACAGCATTAACGACAACATTTCAGATGTTAATTTTCAAGCTGATTTGAGCAAGCTGTTCAAGCCGATCATAGAGAGCAATGAAAAGATGATCAAAAGCCTGTCAGTCGATCAAAAAAAGAAAAGACCTTTCGAAGTGAACAAAGTTGGAGATAAAATGTATATTGGAAAAATGGAGGTTGAAATAGATGGAAATGATATCATTGTCGGTGAAGAAAAGTATAATGGAACAAAAGGTCTTTGGGAACTGATGACTGAATTAACAATACCAAAGAACTATACCAATGAAGATTTGCAAAATTATGAAAAAATTTTAATGGACAGTGATGCTATAAGATCTGATTCGCAACCGCATAAACCGAAATCATCAAGAAGACCAAAGTATCAACAACTTATTGCTCCTATTTGGGAAAAAATGATGCGTATTGAAAAAGGTAAAAAAGGTCGCGGTGTCATTATTCTTCCAAGCGATCCTAATGCGTTGGTGGAAAAGCTTGAATTGAGTATAGCTGCTTGGCATGCTGGAAACACGGCTTCAAGAAACGAGGCTGTTGCTATTTGCGATGAGCTGTTGAGACAAGGAGAGATTAATAAAGAGGAATATAAATCGTTAATGAGGGCTATTGATAAAATTATTTAAAAAAATTGTTTTATTTAAAAAAATGCTCATTGTGAACAAAAGAAGATATGTGAAAAAGAACGTTGTTGGTGGAGGTGGTATTGTAGACATGATTAAAAATTTCATAAAAAGAGCAGCTGCGTCAAGTGTGTCAAAAGCAACAGTGAATTTGCTTAAAAATGCTGCAACAAGCAAAATTGGACAAGAAGCGATTACAGCTGCAAAATCTGCTGGGACAGAGTTAGCCCTTTCAGCCATCTCCGCTGCTAAAGACGTGGCTATTGACAAAGGTAAAAAGACCATTGAGAAATTAAAGACTGGTTCATCTATTCAAAGTAATAAAATGTCTAAAAAGAACGCGATTCGAATTCAAGACCTGGTGAAAATGGGACAGGGCATGAAAATAGTATGAAGATAGCATTCTGTTGCGATGACTTGCAATGAGAGACATTTAAATGAATTAAATAATTTTTTTATTATATAAAAAAATGATAAGTACTGAGCGATTAAGAGTTACTGAGAACCCAGAGTATGATATTGGTATTGAAAAAGTTGATTTTTTTGAGTATCTTCCAACCAATCTCGATTTAAATTCTTCAGGTACGATTACTTTTGAGATAGACTGTCAATCGATTCAAACAGTACCATCAGAGGCTTACATTCTTATTGAAGGAGTGTTGAAAAAGAGCGATGGAACCTTTTATGATGCTAAAGACAACATTGCACTGGTGAACAACGCTTTGATGTATTTGTTTAATGATGTGACTTATGACTTGTCGGGAGAGCAAGTGGAAAGAGTGATGTATCCAGGTCCAGCCACCACCATACTTGGATTGATGAAATATCCTTATGGATTTCAGTTTGCTGATGGATTAAAACAGATGTGGTATATGGATACGTCAAATCTTGTTGGAAATTCAGGATTCAATGTTAGACGAGACCACTTGTTTGCAGACACTACATCCGTTGGAGCTTTTTCGTTTAAAATTCCGTTGAAACACATTTTTGGATTTTGCGAAACCTATGACAAAGTTGTTTATGGGTTTAGGCATACCATCACCTTTACAAAGAAAGAATGTGATGATGCGATTTATAGAGCGGAGAGCGTTAGTGGAGGAATGATCAACCTTAAAAAATTCAGACTTTATATGCCTCGCGTTGAATTGGATATTTCGAAAAAGACTGATTTCATGAATTTAATAGCTCAAAAAATTCCCATTCAAGTGGCTTATAAATCAAACAAATGTGAAAGACAGCTTATTCCAGCCGGTCAAACAGAATTTACCTGGTCGCTTGGAAGAGTTACTGACAAAAGCATTCCAAGATTTATCTTGTTCGGACTTCAGACAAACAGAAATTCCAGTCAAACAGTTAATCCATCACTATTCGACCATTGTGATGTTAGCAATTTTTACGTGACTGTTAATGGAATAAAGTATCCAAATTACAATTACGACTTGAATTTTGGAGAAAAGAGAGTGGTCATGGCTTATTCAGATGCCTTCTCTTTTGATGAAAAATATTACGGCACAAATGAACTTGTTTGTCAATCTGGGTTAAGCTTGCTTGAATATATAAAATTATATCCGTTGTTCTTTGTGGATATCAGCAAGCAAAAAGAAAGAGTGGCGTCGGAAACAGCTGAATTAGTGGTAAACCTTAAATTTCGAACTTCAACTATTGCAAATACAGTTATTTTTGCAGTGGTGATCTCTGATAAATTGCTTAAATTTGTTTCAGATGGAATCAACATGACTGCTGTTTATTAAGATGTCTTTTCAGGAAAAATTGAATTGACTTAAAAAAAAAATCTTGGTATAATAAAATGAGATATACAACATCGTATTTGAAAAATTTGTTGAATGAAAACGGCGTTAGTAAAACAGCAGATGATTTAATAACGTTGATGATGCTTGCGGTTGAAAATAATTTGATCAGTAAAGATGAGATTTTAGAAAGAGCAAAAGAAAAAAAAGTAAAGCCTCCTCCAAAAGAAAAAAAACCTGTTGATCCAAAATGGGAATGGCTTAGTTTAGTTAAGAAAAAGCCCATCACTGTGAGAATAACCAACATTGAAACGGGTGAGGTGACTGAATACAAGTCTCTTTACAAAGCGATGGCAGGGACTGGACGTGGATGGAGATATTTAGAGCGTCGAGATGGAAAGGTGGATGATGGAATCAAGATTGAATTTTTAAATTCTGAAAAGCTTGAAAAACGTAAAAAGCAGCAAAATTGATTTTTTAACTTTTAACATGTTAAAAAATTGACTTAAATAAAATTCTTGGCGTAAATAAAAAGATGGAGAGGAAGTATGTGATTGAATTTGATACCATGGGTCGTGCGCATCTGTTTGATGAAGAAAAAGAAATTCATGCGACTGGATGCGAATTTACTGCACATGACGAGTGGGGAAGAAAGTATACGATTAGATTTGATGAAATGGGTCAAGCACATGTATACGACTCAATAAGCGAAATTTTTGCCAATTATCTTGTTTCATAAGTTTTTAATTCTCCCGCGAAAAGAATTAAAAAACGGTAAAAACTTTTCGAAGAAGAAAATATGCTGAAAGTGTGCCAAGATTTAAAAAAATTGAATTGACTTAAAGAAAATCACGGCAGATATAAAATGAGTCTCCATTCTTCAAAAAAATTAATTGTTAAAGAGAGAAAACTTGAATGCATCGAAAAAAATTTTCTTTCCCTTAATAAAATGGGTGATAAAACTGATGCTAAAAAGCAAAAAGCAAAAACTTTCTCCAAAGAGCGAAAAATTGAAAGTGGCTTAAACAAAAATCTTTCCGTAATAAAAATGGAAAGTAAAACTGTGAAAGAATTAAAAGAAATTGCTAAAGAGGAGAAAATAAGAGGATACTCTAAAATGAGAAAGGAGGAACTTATAATGGCTTTGCAGCCTCCTAGAGTTGTCTCTGCTCCTGCTGCTCTTCGTAGACGAACGACTGAGGCAAGACCTTTGCCTGAAAGACCTACCGTGGTGAGGTTTGTTAAACCACCTGTAAAAGTTTCAATAAAGCCGACAAAAGTAAGGTTTGCTGTTGGTTCTGAAAGACCTGTGCCTGCCCCAAGACCTGTGCCTGCCCCAAGACCAAGGTCTGACGACTTGATTTCATTCGAACCTTCTGCTCTCTTGCAAAATAGGATGATAAGAGATGAACCCTCTATTCTTAACACACCGGTTATCGATTCAACAAACGTTATTACACCTAGACCGGTTCCTGCTCCAAGACCTTTATTTTCAAGTCTGACGGCAGTTTCAAAAAGTGTGGCGTCCTATGTTAAAACTAAGTTTAATGATATTAAAGAATGGATAGATCCCTACGTTCCTGAAATAGTCAAGAAGAATGTAAACGAATCAGTGAAACAAATCGATGAAAAGATAAAGTCTATCAAATCACTTGTATTAAAAACAGTGTATAAACCTCTCGCGCCAAAACCTTTTACAGTAAAGTTTAATATGACTAAGCATTCAGCAGAGCGCTCCACCAGACTGTTTTCATACGAGCCGTCTTCTCGATACCAAGACATTGTTCCTTTTTTAAACTTGGTAAGGGAGTCTGCTATTCAAACCATGGAAGGAGAAAGAAACACAAAGGTAAGAATTGTTTTAGTCTGTGAAATGACTCGCGTAAGCATCTTAACAGGTGAGGAAACTACTCAGACGGCTAACTTTTCATCTAATGCGCAAAGATTATTGGAGGGTGATGATGTGAGAGCGCTCATGACTGAAATGGAAGAAAAAATCTTGGAACGTAGCGCTAATTACAACAAGATGGGATCCAATTGCGTCTTGTCCAAGATTTTGAGGATGGATATAAGCTTTGTTGATTATGAACCTTTCAAGGGCTCTTCCTACATGGAGCTGCCTCTCAAGTTGAAAAACAAAAAAGCCATCATCAACATGAAAAACGATGACGATCAATGTTTCAAGTGGTGCGTCACCAGAGCTCTTAACATGAAAAATAGAGACAACGAAAGAATTGACAATGAGTTGATTGAACAATCGAAAAAGCTCAATTGGGAAGGAATGGAATTTCCTGTAAAGACCACTCAAATCAAAAAGTTTGAAGTGAATAATCCTGACATCAGCGTGAACGTCTTTCACTATGAAATGAATAAACCTCAACCTATGCAAATATCCAAATTTCATGATCGAAAACACTGTGTTGATTTGTTGTATATTTCAAACAAAGACAACAGCCATTATTGCCTTATTAACAATTTCAGTCGGTTTGCCGGCTCCTCAACAACAAAAGGAAAAAGAAAACTTCATTTTTGCAGAAATTGCATGCATGGTTATGACCAAGAAGAAAAGCTTCAAATTCACAAAGGATACTGTTATGAGAACGCTCCAATGAGAATTGATCTTCCAAAAGAAGGGTCGACCCTTGAGTTTAAAAACTACAACAATAGTATGAGAGTTCCGTACTGTGTCTATGCCGACTTTGAAAGTTTCATCAAACCCATCGATGATAACACTGAATATAATAATAAAGAATCGTACACCAAAAAATATCAAAAGCATGTTCCAAGCTCCTTCTGCTATTACATCATAGGACCTGATGGTTTAAAAATTAAATCTTTTGAGTATACAGCCGAAAGCGATAAGGATGACGTAGGTAAAAAGTTTGTTACCAGTCTTGAAGCTGACTTTATAAAGATTTGCTGTGATAGTTATTCACTTAAACAACAATGGAAGAATAAGCCAATAAAGACGGATGAGGACAAGAAGAAGTATGAAGCTGCAACCGAATGTCACATTTGCAAAAAGGATCTTAATGGTGACAAAGTGTGGGATCACTGTCATTTGACTGGAAAATACCGCGGTGCTGCTCATGATGCTTGCAATAAAAAATATCGAATTCCAAAATTCATACCAGTCATTTTCCACAACTTGTCTGCCTATGACAGTCATTTGTTCATCAAGAGATTAGGCGGAAAAAACGGAAAACTCAATTGCATACCCAACAGCGAAGAAAAATACATCAGCTTCTCAAAAAGCATCAAAGTGAGAGATTCGATTGATAAGAAAGGTAATCCGAAAAAAGTGTATAGAGATTTAAGGTTCGTTGACAGCTATAGGTTCATGCAAAGCTCGTTAGCAGATTTGACTAGCAACCTTGTTAAAGATTTGTGTGAGGAGTGCTCTAAATTAGACCCTAAGACATGCAAAAAGGACTGCCTTGATAAGAAAGGTAAAAAATGCAAGTGCAAAGACAATTGTAAAGACTGCGCTCATAGAAGATTTAAAAAAGGAGACATCATGTGCAAACATCTCAATTCATTCTACAGCGGAGAACAAAGAAATTTGCTGCTAAGAAAAGGCGTTTACCCTTACGAATTGGTGGACTCGATTGAAAAGTTTTCCGAAACGCAATTGCCATCCAAAGAAGCTTTTTATTCTAGACTAGATGATAAACACATCAGCGATGAAGACTACGCGCATGCACAAAACGTTTGGAAAGTATTTGGATGTGAAACCTTTAAAGATTACCACGAGCTATACAACGAGTCTGACGTGTTGAATCTTGCCGATGTCTTTGAAAATTTTAGAGACACTTGCATGGAATATTACGGTCTCGACCCTCTTTGGTATTACACCTCTCCTGGTTTGGCTTGGGACGCTATGTTAAAGGAAACTAAAATTGAGCTGGACTTGATCACCGATATTGACATGCTCAACATGATCCAAAAAGGAATACGCGGTGGAATCTGCATGATCTCGAATCGACTTGGAAATGCCAACAACAAATACATGCCAGACTATGATCCTTCACAACCATCGAAATTCATCCAGTATTTAGACGCCAACAATCTTTATGGATGGGCCATGAGCAAACCTCTCCCTGTTAGAGGATTCAGATGGATGAATGATCTTCAAAATTGGCGTAGCATGCCATGCATACTTGAAGTTGACTTGAGCTATCCTGAAAGTCTTCACGATTTACACAACGACTACCCTTTGGCTCCTGAAAGATTAACCATTGGAAAAGTACCCAAGCTCGTTCAAAATTTAAACAATAAAGAAAAATACGTAGTCCACCATGAAAGCCTAAAACTCTATGAACGATTGGGTTTAGTCATCACTAAAATTCATCGAGGAATCACCTTTGAAGAAGAACCTTTCATGAAACCATACATCGATGGTAACACCACTAAAAGAACAAAAGCTAAAAACGAGTTTGAAAAAGAATTCTTTAAACTCATGAACAACTCCGTCTTTGGAAAAACCATGGAAAACATTCTAAAGCACGTTGATATTAAACTGGTTACCACAAGAAAAGAAGTCTTAAAATTATCCAAAAATCCTCGTTATGATCGGTACAACATTTTTGATGAAAACCTCACTGCCATTCACATGAAGAAAACACAAGTCACTTACGATAAACCAGTTTACTTAGGAATGAGCATCCTCGACATCAGCAAGACTCTCATGTTTGAGTTCCATTACGACTACATCAAACCTAAATACGGTGATAAAGCCAAGTTGCTCATGACCGATACCGACTCGCTCATTTATGAAATCGAAACGGAAGATTTTTACGAAGACACTGCTGATGATGTTGAACCCAAATTTGACACGAGCGACTTTCCAAAAGACCATCCTGCTATTCAAAACGTTGGATTCAAAGTAGGCTTAAATAAAAAGATTATCGGCAAGTTCAAGGATGAGACCGGTGGTAAACAAATCACACAGTTTGTCGGGCTTCGACCTAAGCTCTACTCTTATTACATCCCTGAAGAAAAAGAAGATGAAGATAAAGAGCAGAAAAAATGCAAAGGGGTCAAAAAGAACGTTGTCAAAAATAAGATTACTCATCAAGACTACTATGACTGCTTGCAGGGTAAACAAGAAAAGCTCGCCACCATGAACGTTTTCAGATCTCATCTTCACGACGTTTACACCGAAGAAATTAACAAGGTTGCACTCAGCGCTAACGACGACAAAAGAATTATCTTAGATGACGGAATTCACACCCTTGCCATCGGTCACTACAAAACAAGGAATTAACATCTTGAAGAACTGGTATATAAATAACATGATTATTTTTATACTTCTTCTTGATTTTTAAAGACGACTGTATTGGTTTTGTCATGATATGAAGTGTTCGCCATTTTTTTATGCATCCTTAAGTATGGGAATGGGTCAATGCGCCAGAACCCGCTTTTCCTTATATATTACAACGCTGAGAAACTTTGATTAAACTTTTCTACTATTTCTTCATCAAAACCATTACCCTGGCTACATTTACCAGCTCCCAATTCAAATCCTCCATAGCTATAGCATCATAATAACTTTTAAAGTTATTTTCCATCAGTTACTTCTATTATATTTTGTATATTTCTTTTTTTCCAACGTTTTTTAATATATGCACTTTTTTATATTATGTATTACGTTCCACCCAGCCCACCCTCCACCCCCACTCCTTTAAACACCAATAATTACAACAGGTGAGCGTTTTTAATTTGTAGAAAAAAACTCGTGACCGCTACCGTAGATTTCCCTAATTCCGAACAAAATCGTACTTAAAGTTGAATAACTTCGTATGCTTTTTGAATTTAATATTAATTTTTTTAAATAAATAAACTGGAACCTAAACTGAATCGAACCATATTAAGCAACAAGTATATTTATTGTAAAAATATTGTTAATTTTTAAATTTAAAAAGTAAAGTTTTCGTTCGGAATTAGTAACACGTGTTCCTAATTCCGAACGTACGTATCAAATCCTAAAAAATGGTATTCGATTTAAAAAAGTAAATAATTTATACTAGCGTTTAGGTAAAAAGATTTTTAAAATTCAAAATTACTTTTATTTTAATGTAAGGGTATAACATTGTGTTGGTGCAGAGTGTGCATTATCTATTTATTAGATCCTGTCTTCCATTATTTTTTTGTAATCAGTTAAAAAACCTTCACAGTCACTGCCTGTTTCTGTCAGTTAACCAGAAGAAATCTCAGTTATTAGTATCATGTCGGTTGCAGCCTTAGCGAATGCTTCCCCATTAATCAAATAGGAAGCTTGTTGTGCTTTTTTATCGTACAGCAATGGAGTTTTATCCTTTACGCAGTTGTATTTTGAAATGGCAGTAATTCAAAGACCGAAACATTGTTCATTGCAGTTTTGTATTGTAGTGATTGTAATAAAATTTCTTTCGCGATCTTCATTTTTTTAAACTTTGACATTTCTTTTTTTATTAACAAACGTTAAGATAAACAAGATGTCGTTAAAATACTATTGTTAAATGTTACGGTTAATTACTTGCACGTAAAAGCGCTAACTTTTGCAAAAAAAAAAAGTGCATTCCAAAATCTGTTCAGAATTTGGGAAATATTTTAGTTATGAAGAAAAGTACTGTTTTTGAGATATCTTACGAAGTATTGCTAATTTTCGACTTTTTTTTTCAGATAAATATTCACTAGGGCGTTCCGTAATTCAATGGAGAAAATTTTTTTTTCGATTTTTTCTGCTCCCTGGCAATTTTCCCATTTCTATTGTTTATATAAACATATTGTTAAATTTTTTTAAGCCTGAATTAACGTTTAAGGTTTCCACCGTGCGCTAGAATTAATAGAACTTATGTATTTTTATGGTTTTTTTACCATATAAAAGCCTATATTTAATGTAATTTTTTATACCGTACATTAAGTCGGTAAACACTAAACAAACATATATATCAAGAGAATTAATGGTAAGTTGAATATATATATTATATTGTTAGTGAATTGTATAATAATTAACAGGGTTGTATGTGGCAAAATCGTGTTATAACATGAACTGACATCTTAACTCAATTCCCTCGTGCTACACTCCATTGACAAGTTGACTGTTGTTAAGTGTGGGTGTTTTATTACATTGTTCAGGTTTTTGATGTATCCTTTTAAATTATAGTTGGCAGCCTTTTGTTAGCAAATACTTTTACGTTGTTGAATCCAAAAATGGGTTTAGTTTTACGTTTGTTTTCTTTGGATGGGTTTAGTTTTATCTTAATATAGTTTAAACAACTACCTAATATGAATACAATTTATATGTATAATATAAATATTTTGATATAAATGAATAAAACATATATATACCTTAACTATATTGCTAGTATATGATTGGTGATTGCTTTAGACATGGCTGAATCAACAATATCGAAAAGAAGACAACAGTCACAAAATATTTGGTTGATAGGAAATTCTATTGATGCTCTGAGCCAAACAATTATTCCTACTAATGGGGATATCTTGAAATTATTTTATTCTATGTAAAAATTTGGTTGACATCTTCAAACGCCATAGATGCTCCTATCAACGACCTACAGTTTTGGAAGAACATGCAAATGTTTAAAAAAATTGACTCAGAAGCAGGGTTGGTACCCAAAAACCCAAACCCAAAAACCCACCCAAAAACCCACCCAAAAACCTAAGAGCAAAAACCCACCAAAAACCCAACTTACTGGGTTTTTGGTCTCAAGTTTTTCATTTATAACTTTTTCGATCATAAATTAGTTTCCATTTAACACTATAGGTTAGATGCTGCTCAAAAATTGTCCTAATGATAATAAAATAAGGAGTTGAGTATTACATATTTCATAAATGAAACTTTTTTTTCCCCTTGGAACAGCAATATTTAAACTTAAAAATTTAAAACAAAGTCATCAAACAATTTCGTCATCAGCAATTGTGCATCTTGATCTTAAGTGTCTGTAAATTCGTACAAGCATTTCAGCTTTCTCTATTCCTAAACGATTTCTAATTTTGCTCCAAATCATGCCAAAGGATGAGAAAAATCTTTCAATGGATCCAGAACTAGCTGGGCAAGTGTGCAAGTGCCGTAAAAACCTTGAAAATTTTGCAGGTAATTTTGAAGACTTAGACTCCCTCATTTCTATAATTTTCCACCAATTTGTTGCTGATGTTGTGCTTTTTACACTGTCATTAAATAAATGTCGGAAAACAATTAGCATCTTTTAGTTTAAATGCATAGTAGCCAGGCATAAATTCAGGATAGATTTCATTCAACCATTTCTCAGCTTCTTCTTCTTGACTTCTATTCAATGTTCTTCGTATGTAAATATTGAATATATCATCATATAAGTATAATATTACATTATAAAAGTAAGGGTATAAGATTAGTAAACTTAAATGGAAATTTTATTTTCTGGGAACTCTATTATTTGTTTAAATTTGATCACATTCAATTTTTTAATTATTTTACATTTTTATAGTATGTTACCTTCATATTTTGGATCTGTTAAATTAGCCAGAAAATGACATGGAATGATTGCTTTCTTAAACTTTTTTAAAAAATCATCTTTGTACAGAGCCAATTTTTTATCATGTATGAGGCTTTGCCAAATCTCAACTGCTTCAGACAATGTTGTATCGTCTGCCTGCAACTACAGCAAACACAATAATTTAGTTTATAATTATGTAAATAAAGTTAATGGTTCCAGAAATATGTAGTTTTAATATATTTACTATATTCAAATTTAATACATCTAGCAAATAACTAAGTAAACTAAATTATAAACCTTATCTAATGCAGCACCAATAATTTTTAGCTGTGCTTGTAAATTAATTGCTTCTCTTTGTATTGACAGATTGTCAATAAATCTTCCGATTAAGGATCAATTGACTCCATATGCTCACCTCTAATGGCAACATACAGGGAATGATTAGATATGTATGTCTTTACACAATCTAATTGGGAGTTCCAGCGAGTATCATTGGGTAGCTGTGGTATTTGTCCACCTTTTTCAATTAACCACTCCTATAGAATAATTGTTTAACGAAATTCAACAAAGAAATGTTAAAAAATAATCTTTGTGTACATTAGCTAGGATCTCATTTGCCATATTTATTACTTAGGCCTATATCATTAACGCTGTTTTATTTCATAACATTGCATCACAAAATATGATCAGTAAGTCAATAACAATCTAAAATTTGGTGCATACATGTGGTTGGTGATGATTACGAAAATATTTATGAATTTCTACAATATTCTTTATTATGGACTTCGAAGAGACATCCTTTTCAACTAAGTTTAGAAAATGAGCAGAGCAACCATATGTTATCAGCTTAGGGATTTCAGCTTGCAAAAGCTCTCTCATTTTAGACATTTTATTTTCATTGTCAGTGCTTACTGCAAATACCTAAAAATGAAAGTATAAATATATTTATTTTAATTAGTTTTCTTCTCATTAGTTAACTTTACTTAATTCAAACTTTAAATAGACTTATGCAAAATTATTATGAAAATATTCTATATAATATGCATTTTTCAAATTTTTATTGTAAATAAGTGGTTGTAATTATATATATATATATATATATATATATATATATATATATATATATATATATATATATATATATATATATATATATATATATATATATATATATATATATGTATATAACTACTAGGATATGCGGATTCTGAGCCATTGATACTTTTCCTATACTTAATGAATTGTAGATGTGGTTGTGTAAATTGTAATTAGTGTGGGGTATAGATATTTCCATTTTTGTATAAAAGTGTAATTTCTGTGCGAAAGTGTTTAATCGTAAGCTATTCCAAAGAGTTAAAAACAAGGTTTTAGTTTGTAGTGTCCTAGAGCTAGTGTGTGAATTCCGTCTTGTAAGATGTGCCTTTTGTCGTCGTTAGCGCTGAGTGCTACTTTGTTGATTTCTTCGGTGTAGACATTGTGAAGATGAGATCGGATAACATTCATGGTTGCGAGCTTTTCTGTCTTGTTCATTAAGCAGTTGTAATAGTCTTGATGAGTGATGTGTTTTTCAACGACTTTATTTTTAACCCCTTTGCATTTTTTCTCTTCTTTTTCATAGGTTTTGTAGGAGTAGAGTTTCGGTCGAAGTCCAACAAACTCTTCAATTTGTTTACCAGCAGCCTCGTCCTTGAACATGCCAATAATCTTTTTATTTTTACCTACCTTAAATCCAACGTTTTTAATGGCGGGATGATCTTTAGGAAAGTCGCTCGTGTCAAATTTTTCAAGTACGTCATCAGCAATGTCTTGATAAAAATCATCCGTTTCGATTTCATAGATGAGTGAGTCAGTGTCAGTCATGAGTAATTTTGCGCGATCTCCGTATTTAGGCTTGATGTAGTCATAGTGGTGTTCAAACATTAGAGTTTTACTTATGTCTAGAACACACAGTCCCAAGTAAACAGGCTTGTTGTAAAAGACATGTGTTCTCTTCATGTGAATCGCGATGAGGTTTTCATCAAAAATGGTATTTCGCTCATAATTAGGTTTTCCTGAGAATTTTAGAACATCTTTTCTAGTGGTGATAAGCCTAATATCAACATGCTTTAGAATATTCTCCATTGTTTTTCCAAACATGGAGTTATTCATGAGCTTAAAAAATTCCTTTTCAAATTCGTTTTTAGCTTTTGCTCTTAATCCAGTGTTGAGATCAATGTATGATTTCATGAAAGGTTCTTCTTCAAAGGTGATACCACGATGAATTTTTGTGATGATTAATCCCATTCGTTCATAACGTTTTAGGCTTTCATGGTGAATAACGTATTTTTCTTTATTGTTTAAATTGGGAACAAGCTTGTCGACTTTTCCAATAGTCATTCTTTCAGGAGCTAAAGGATAGTCATTGTGTAAATCGTGTAGACTTTCAGGATAGGTTAAATCGACTTCGAGAATACAAGGTATGGATTTCCAATTGGAGAGTTCATCCTCAGTCATCCATCTAAATCCTCTAACAGGAAGAGGTTTGCACATAGCCCAACCATAAAGGTTATTAGCATCCAAGTATTGAATGAATTTTGAAGGTTGTGAAGGATCGTACGAGTCTCCCATGTATTTGTTGTTAGCAGTTGCATGTCGTTTGGAGATCATGCAAATTCCACCGCGTATCCCTCTTTGAACCATGAGAAGCATATCAATATCGGTTAGAAGCTCTAAATGAATTCCAGTTAGTTTTAACATTGCATCCCAAGCCAAACCGGGTGAGGTGTAATACCAAGCAGGATCAAGTCTATAATAGGCACAACACACGTCTCTGAAATTTTCAAAGATATCAGCAAGTATCAAGACGTCGGACACGTTGTACAGCTCGTGGTAATCTTTAAACGTTTCACATTCAAATACCTTCCAAACGTTTTGAGCATGTGTATAGTCTTCGGAGCTTATTTCCTCATCATTCAGTTTGGAATGGAATGCTTCAATAGGAGGTAATTGCGTTTCGGAAAACTTTTCAATCGAGTTCATCCAGTCATAAGGGTAAACACCTTTTTTTCGCAATAATTCAAACTTTTCTCCTGAGTAACATTGAGCAACGTTTTTGCATTGATCATCAGTCAGATTTTTAGCCAAACTGTCTAATCTACCAGCCATGAATCTGCTGCTATCAATAAACCTCAATTCTTTCCATACTTCCTTTAGTTTACCTTTCTTATTAATAAATTTTCTCACTTTGATTTGTTTAGAGAAGCTGATATATTTTTCTTCATTGTTAGGTATACAAGTGATCTTTCCTTTTTCTCCACCTAATCTCTTGATGAACAAATGGCTGTCGTAGCCGGACAAATTATGGAAAATAATGGGAATGAATTTTGAAATTTTATAATCCAAGTTGCATTTGTTATGAGCAGCTCCTCGATACTTTCCGGTCAAATGACAATGGTCTAAGACTTTATCACCGTTAAGATCTTTATTGCAAATATGACATAGAGTTGCAACCTCAAAATTCTTTTCATCCTCATCAGTCATGACTTTCTTTTTTATTAAATCAATCTTGTCGAAAATCTTTATAAGATCAGCTTCAAGGCTGGTTACAAATTTTTGAGCTACATCATCGTCATCGCTTTCTGCTGTGTACATGACTGGTTCACCTTTGTAAAGCTTGTCGTTAAAGCATTTGATATAATAGCAGAAGGAGCTTGGAACATGCTTTTGGTATTGTTTGGTGTATGACTCTTTCAAATTCGGTGTGCAAGTGTTTATAGATTTGGTGAAACTTTCAAAGTCGGCATATACAACGTATGGAACCCTCATAGACTTGTTATAGTTTTTAAACTGAACGGTTGTTCCTTTTTTAGGAAGTTCAATTCTTACTGACGCGTTGTCATAACAATAAGGTTGATGATTGTAGAGCTTTTCTTCCTGGTCATAACCTTGCAAGCAATTTCTGCAATAATGTTGTTTTCTTTTACCTTTTGATGTTTGTGTAGACAACAATCGACTCAAACTTTTAATAAGACAGTAATGGTTAGTGTCTTCGTTTGAAATAAACAACAAATCAACACAGTGCTTTCGATCTGTAAATTTAGATACTTGCAAAGGGTAAAGTTTTTTATTTTCATACCCAAAGACGTTAATGCTGATAGTTGGGTTATTCACTTCAAACGTGTTGATTTTATGATAATCCACAGGAAATGTTACTCCTTCCCAATTCAACTCTTCTGATTTTAGAACCAAGTTTTCATCAATTCTTCCGTTATGCATATTTTTCAGATTCAAAGCTCGAATGACTGACCATTTAAAGCATTGGTTGTCGTCGTTTTCCATGTTGATGATTGCCTTTTTGTCTTTCAGCTCTTTAGACAGCTCCATGTAGGAAGAACCGCTGATAGGTTCGTAATCAGTAAAGTTAATGTCCATTCTTAAAATCTTAGACATGATACAATTAGATCCTAAAGCATTGTATTTGACACTACTTTCCAAGACTTTTTCTTCCATTTCACCCATGAGCGTTCTTACATCTGTAGCTGCTAGAATAATCTCTGATCTTGATGAAAAGGTTGCTCCCCTAGTCACTTCTTCACCAGTGATGATGCTTACAGATTTCATTTCACACGTTAAAATAATTCTAACCTTTGTGTTTCTTTCTCCTTCCATGGTTTGAATGGCAGACTCTCTTACCAAATTAAAAAAGGATGCAATGTCTCGGTATCGAGAAGAAGGTGTGTAAGAAAATTGTCTCACAGTATGCTCTGCCGAATGTTCAGTCATTTTAAACTTTACTATAATTGGTTTTGACACAGGTTGTACTATAATTGGTTTTGGCATGGTTTGTTTATACACTGTTCTTAATACAAGTGAATTGATAGACTTTATTTTTTTATCGATTTGTTCCACTGATTCGCTTACCTTCTTCTTGACTACTTCAGGAACGTAGGGTTCTACCCATTCTTTAATATTATTAAACTTAGTTTTAACATAAGACGCCACACTTTTTGTAACTGTTGTCAGACTTGAAAATAAACCAGGTCTTGGTGTTGGAACCGGTCTAGGTGTAATGACAGGTGTTGAATCGATAACCGGTGTGTTAAGAATAGAGGGTTCATCTCTTGTTACCTGATTTTGCAAGAGAGTAGAAGGTTTGAATGAAATCAACTCGCTAGACCTTGTTCTTGGGGCAGGCACAGGTCTTGGGGCAGGCACAGGTCTTTCAGGACTAACAACAAACCTTACTTTTGTCGGCTTTATTGAAACTTTTGTAGGCTTCATAGAAACTTTTACAGCTTGTTTAACAAGCCTCACCACGGTAGGTCTTTCATTAACAGGCAACGGTCTTGCCTCAGTCGTTCGTCTACGAGGAGCAGCAGGAGCAGAGACAACTCAAGGGGGAACAGAAGGCTGTAAAGCCATTAAAAGTGCATCCTTTCTCATTTTAGAATACCCTTTTATTTTTTGCCCTTTAGCAATTTCTTTTAATTCTTTCACCGTTTTGTTTTCCATTTTAATAACGCAAGATTTTTATTTATATCATTCTTCAATTTTTAAATTCAATATATAAGAATTTAAAAAATTCTCACGCTAAAAAATCTCATATTTGTATCCATCTACTACTTTTCCATTTCGTCTCGTAAAGTACTGCCAGCCATGCCCTGTCTTTTTCTTCGATTCATAAACAGACTTGTGTTTCACCACCTCACCAGTATCAACATGAGTTATTCTTAAACCTAAAGGATTATTTCTAATTAAACAAAGTCTCGCATATTTAGGATCAAGAGGCTTCTTTTCTTTTTTCTCATTTTTTCTAGGTCTTCCAACAGGTCTCACCTCTTTCGAGTTTTCCAAAAATGCATCTTTATCAATCAAGTTGTTTTCAACCGCAAGCATCATGAGCAACATTTTATTGTCAGACGTTTTGGAAACACCATTTTCTTTTAACAAATTTTTCAAAAACTTTCTTGTGTAAGACATCTTTTATTATATCAAGATTTTATTTAAATCAAATTCGATTTTTTTCATTTCTAACATCTGAAGAATTTTCATGGATACAAAGTATTCTAAAGTTTTCATACACAATGTCTTTGGAAGCGAGTGAATGATTTAAAATTGCGCTTTTTAGATTTCCAGAAATCTTTTTTTTCTCCTCGAAATCGCAATCCAAAACAAGCGCATACTTGTCAATCATTCTTAGCTTTTCTTCTTTAGACAAGCCTTTCCAAGTACTGAGATGTTCTTTGATTTTCTTTTCCATTCGTGAATATTCCGTCTCGCCACTCCATACAAGTCGGTAAAGCTTGTCTCTCTCTTCCTCACTGTACTCTTTTGGAATATTAAAATTTCCGTTTTCAGTGACGTAAACAGATTCGCGAAACACACCTGTTTTTCCAAAAGCAAGAAGCTCAAGATGTCTTTTTTTATTTGCGTCAGTCTCTTTTATACTGCATTCTAGAAAAAACGGAAAAAACTGTATCATTTTATTCTTCTTTTAACAGATTTAATCCATTTTTAAGATCATTTTTTGGCCTACCCACAGGTCGCTCTTCCTTCACGTCTTTAATCCATTCGTTTTTATCAATCAAGTTGTTTTCAACCGCAAGCATCATGAGCGACATTTTATTGTTTGAAGTTTTAGAAATTCCGTTTTCTTTCAGTAATTTTTTCAAATCCTTTTTCGTATATCTCATTTTTTTATTAAAAAAAATATTATTTTGAAGGGCACCTAATAAACAATATTCATTCTGCTTCCATCTGATTTAAGCCTAAGCAATTTATCAGAAATGAGGACAGCAAAGGCTTGAGTGTTTGCAGGAACGTTTGCATTGAATGTAGCTTTTATTTGCACATCTATCAATGAAGTTTTTAACCTCTCAGCCTGCTTGCTTACATCAAAAACAAAAAGAGGACAAATGTATCTATAATTTAAGGCAGACAAATTGGGTTGAGCTATAATTTCGTTTGTCCCATAAAGTCTATTGTCAAACTTAGATGCGTCTCTATAAGCTCTTGAGTATTTGTTGTTATTAAAGTCTAAATTGTAATCAACAGCAGGATACCTTTCACTGTTTAAGGTGACATACATGTTTTTCAAGTCGCAGTGATCAAAGACTGAAGGATTTAATTCTTGATTTCCAGATTTATTGGTTTGGAATCCAACAATGACATACCTAGGTCTTTCACTAGCAGATCTTGCGCTTAACCTCCAACTAAAGTTGTTTGATACAAGAACAGCGATGGTATCACATTGTCTAGATCTGAACGAAAATGGAACATCTACTTTTGATTCAATAATTTTGTAAAGATTGTTACTAGTTACAACAGAGGGTGTGACATGAGGCATAAACAAAGACAATTTAGTCAAATCCACTTTTCCTGCAGCTGTTGCAGCTGTTCTAAAAATAGCATCACTATCGCTCTTTCTCACAAGAGCAAGTGTATGCTTAAATCCATAGAGCACTTTATCGTAATCGTCGCAAAATCCAAAAATGTGCTTTAAAGGAATGCAGAACGAAAACGTTCCTTTTTCTTCAGGCTGTGGAATGATGTAATTTTGTCTTTGTTTATATCCAGTGTTGTTGACAAGATCTGCTAAAGCTGTTACGTCTCTTTGCCACAGCTGGTTCATACCCTCTGAAATTTGGAACTCTACTGGATATTTTAGGTATCCAATCATGGTGGTAGCGTGTCCAGGATCGTAAATGGTTTCCACCTCTTGATTCGACAACTGATAAGAAATCTGACTGAACATGTGCATGATACCGTTGTTAACCAAAGTAACGACATCTGCATCAGCATAGGAAGTTCCATCTGCTTTTAAAAGTCTTCCTTCAACCAAAAGGTAAGCCTCAGATGGAAGCGTGAACAAATCTTGCTGCTCAATATTGATTCTTATTTCTCCATCAACGTTTAGATTCTTATTCACTGGTTCGTATTCATGAAACTCAAATCTCTCAATTTCTTCATCAACAATAATCTCTTCTGTAAAATTTAAAACATCGGAATTTGCCATTTTTTATATGTCAAAGAAAAAAAAATTTTAGATTTCACAAGTGAAATACTCATGCAATCAAAAGCCCATTTCCCTTTTTTACCAGGTCTTGTATTCTAATCGCTTTGTTCTTCGACAATCCTGATCCAAACATGGAATATTCATCTATAACTGGTGCTGCTCTGTTAACAATGCTTGAAATAATTTCTTTGCTTTTAAGGCTGAGATCATTCTTTGCAGCTTCATGTGGCTTTGAAGTTCCAGTCTTGGCATACAATTTCTCAATGGTCTTTTTGCTTTTATCAATAGCTACATCTCTAGCAGTGGAAATGGCTGTAGAAGCTAGCTCTTTTCCTGCAGATTTAGTAGCCATGATTGCTTCTCTTCCCAGTTCAGTTTTTGCAATTTTATTAGCCAAAGTAGATGCTGCTCTTGAAGCGCTTGAAGCTGCTGCTCTTCTCAAGAAATTCTTAAGCGTGTCAATTATCCCACTTCCACCCATAATATGCTTCTTAACATATCTATTTCTATAAACGATCATTTTTATTTCCATAGATTTTTTTTTATTTCATATAGATATACGCGATCATAGCCTTGTACTCGTCTTTATTAATCCTATTCTGTCTCAACAGCTCATCGCAAATGGAAACAGCCACATTTCTCGACTCTTTATTTCCAGCATGCCATGCAGCGATACTCAAGTTGAGCTTTTCCACAAGAGCATTTGGATCGCTCGGAAGAATAATGACGCCATGACCTTTATTACCCTTTTTATTCATCATGAATTTTTCCCAAATAGGCTTTATAATCGTGACGTATTTTTCAGCTCTCGAAGCTTTTGGTCTGTTTGGATTTACATCAGATTCCATTGCATGCGTTTCGACCAGTATTTTTTCATAATTTTTAAGGTCGTCATCAGTGTACTTGGTTTTATCAGGCTTGGATCTTGAGATCAGCTCCCAAAGTCCTATTGTTCCATTATACTTTTCTCCACCAATAATGACGTCGTTTTCATCGATGGTTACTTCTTCTTTACCGATATGCAATTTTCCACCTTCTGCATGAATTCCAAAAACTCTATCGCATAATTCTTTTTTCGATGCATATTTAGCCATGTAGTAACTCGCAACACCTCCTAAATTCATTCTTTTAATTGACGACGGCTCGCTTTCTGGGTAAGTCAAAGCCAGTGGAGTGTTTTCAGCCTCTCTGTATGCGATGCTCTTTAGTTCGTTTTGCATCTTTTCATTGCTTTCAATCAGAGGCTTGTAAAGCTTGCTCAAATCAGTCTGAAGATTAGCATCATAAATATTTTCATTCAAACTATCTTGATATATTCTTTTTCTTCTTTCAACAAATTCTCTCACAATTTCATCTCTCTTGTTAGGGTCTAGTATTTTAAAAAAGGACATTTTTTAAAACACAAGAAAAAAACTTAAACGCAGACTTATCTGTGTTTTTTTAAATTAGTTTTTTAAATTAGTTTTTCTTAGATTCGCAAGCGAATCCGTGGAAATCTACGATTTCTTAAACATATTGTTGAACGCTTTTATCGCATCTTCTCTTCCTTTTTGGATCAACGACTCTTTAGTTATCTCGTCAATGTTGGTTTTTGTTTTAGTTCTTATTTCTTTCATCAAGCTCTTAAACTTTTGAAGCTCGTCTAAAATCAATTCATACTCTGAATCGCTCACAACGTTGTCTACTAAAGCCTTTGAAATGTGACTGTTGATGGTGTTCAAGTTCGACTCTGCCAACACTTTAATCTTTTCATGCTTCTCCGCTTTTAATGATAGTTTTGTGTTGACTTGTCCTCCTACAATGGATAAAAACCCCATTCCAATAGCCACACCTTCACACGCAATCGCAACAGGGGCAGCAGCGATGGTGCTCAAAGTTCCAATTCCAACAACTCCAAGTGCAACACCACCTGCTTGCAACGTAGTGTCTACAAAAGTAATGATTCTGAAAGCGCGATGGTATTTTTTGCTCAAATGTACTCTCTTTTTCCTCTCGTTGTCCATCTCTTTCTGAATCTCGCTTATTTTCTGAAGACGGTAATTGTGTCCTTCATCTGCAGGAGCTGTTGGAAGAACTGGATAAATTTTAGATTTAGCATCGTAATTGTATTCCATTTTTTTTATTAAGCGAAAAAAAAATATTTTTTTTTACTCATTGATGAAATTGACAAAGCATAAACTTTCCCCTTTTTTAATAATGACATCTGACTTGCTGTTATTGTGAATTTCCATGATCACATTATCCACCGACTCTGATAGTATGATGCTGTGGTTGAAATAATCCAGTTTTGATTTTATGCTTTCCCTCAAATTCACTAAAGCTAATCCGCTTTTAAGTTTTATTCCAAACATAAAAATTATTTTCTGATGGCTCAGTTTATTTAGTGTTATGTTTTTTTGAGCAAATATTTCATATCTAGCTCCTACTTTTGAGGGAGGATGCTTTAAATACATGTCGAAAAAAAGAAATGATTTATTACACGTCTTTCGATCATAATGAAAAATTTTTTTATATACATTAGTTTCCATTTTTATTATTACAAAAAAAAAAATTTTTTTAATACATCATTCCATCTTGAATTTTCAATTCTTCAAAAAGAATTAAAAATCTGTTTAAGCAGCAGAAGCACACACTCTATATTTATCCTTATGAAAACCTTTACGCAATGCTTCAATCTTTAATTTATTTCTTTTCTCCTCCTCCTCATCAATGTATTCCACGCTTTCATCTTCGCTTTCATATCCATTCCACAAATACCTTATACTCTCATACGTTTCATCTTCGCTTTCATCATCTTCGCTTTCATCATCTTCGCTTTCATCATCTTCGCTTTCATCATCTTCGCTTTCATCATCTTCGCTTTCATCATCTTCGCTTTCATCATCTTCGCTTTCATAACGATTAAGCCTTAAACTATATCTATAATCTTCTCTTAAATCTTCAAACATTTCAAGCATATCGTCAGTTAATTCATCTTGTAAATCTAACATATCTCTTTCAAGTCTATCCAGATCTCTTTCAATACTATACAGATCTTTCCACGGTATGTTTTGCCCCATTGAACTCATTAGTTCTTTTATTGCATTCATTTGTTCTATTATTTCACTCTGTCTCATCTTCAGTTTATATATCAATAGAAATTTATTTAAGTCATTTTCAAAAATTTTTTTCATCTGTACATTAGATCCTTTGGATCCATGGAATTTCACTTGTGAAATTTTTAAGCGTGATAATAGACTTGTCCGAGAAGAAGGTAAAAGCTTCCGGATTGACCGACTTGAGCATCACCAGAGTTGAGCGTGACAACGAGTCTTCTACCAGCTGCGACAGTAGGCATAGAATCTGCTTCTCCGAAATTTCTGTAAAAGGTGATGGTGGTGGTGGAACCGATGGAGGATGTGGATTGATACAACAGTCCAGTCGATTTGTTGTTAAACGATGCTACATTTGCTCCATTCCATGAGGACAAGTAAAAATCTTCCAATCCAGAGGAGGAAAAAATACATGTACTGTCACCGTCATATCCTGGAAAGTAGGTGTAATTGTTGGTGTTGTAAGGTGTCCAAGGAGTGAGTACAGTGCCGTTACCTGGAGGTAAATTTCCGTCGTACATTCTAACTCTAGATTCCCACCAGTTTCCAGAAGCGCCGATGATGTGCACTCTGATGTATTTCAACGACAAACCATTTCCTTTCCCGTTGGTGTTCATCAAAACGTATTCACTACCATAAGTGGTGTTCAAATATCGAAACGTTCTGCAATACAGCTTGAAAAGAGGGATGCTAGCAGGAATAGAAGCAAGTGTGGAAATGAACGGTTGAATCCAATACGTGATGGCGGTGTTATTTCTGTTTACCAGTTGAATGGAGATGTCGTTTCTGAAAGGCATGTCCAACGTCAAATATCCTCCCAATGAAGTGGTGTTATACATGTTGCAACCTTGCACAGAATTGGCGTAAAAAGCTCCTCCCAAAGGAGAAAAAAGCAAATCAGTGGCGAGACCAGTTGCGTCTACGCCGACTCCTTCTGTGGTTTCTACATAATTCCCCACATTGATCTCTCCGTCAGTAAAGATTCGAATGAAAACTTGGCCAGGAATATTGGTTCCAGAGGAGCTGTATAAAGCCAGCCACAATCTTCTCAGCACACCAGATTTTCCAGAAAACGCAAACACAGGAGAAGTGGTTAGCGCCGCAACCGTCTGAGACTTGAATCCCAAACTGGTAAAGCTAGAGCTTGGAACGACACTTGTCAAACTCGATTTTTGCAACAGCAAGTCGACATAATTTTTTGTCGCTCCATCTTGTGCGTTGGTTGGATCAAGCACGTTAATTAATTTGTGCGAGTTCAAATCCAAATCTGTAGTTCCCACAGTCGTCCCACCCGAAGCATGCGTATCGACGTAATTTTTCGTAGCTGAATCTGAGGCTGATGTAGGTTCAGCTAAATTAATCAGTTTATGAGCTGTCATGTTAATGTCTACGTAAGAAATATTATTGTAAGAGACTTTGGTGTCTACATACCCTTTTGTTGCAGCGTCTTTTAAATTGGTAGGATCGCTCACATTAATCAGTTTGTGAGAGTTCATGTCGATGATTCCCGTGATTGTGCTGGATCCGTCGGTTTTAACACACAGGCTCGAGCTGACGTCTACGTAATTTTTTGTGGCAGCGTCGTGAAGATTGGTCGGTTCATTCAAGTTAATCGCCTTGTGGAAATTTAAATCCAAATCTGTAGTTCCCACTACAGTGCCAGTACCACCCGAAGCATGCGTATCGACGTAATTTTTCGTAGCAGCATCGTGTGCGTTAGTCGGTTCACCCATATTGATGATTTTATGAGAGTTGTAATCTAAATCTGCAGTGATGGTGCTGTTTCCATCCGTTCTGACATAGAGATCACCTGTTATGGTTGTTGATGAAGAAGGATCATAAAAATACCTTCCCAATTCAGTTCTTCCAAATTTGTCAATCATTTTATATAGACACGACTTTTTTTTCACCAAAGTGTGTTAACAACGCTTTGAAAGCCATAGTAGTCTTGATGAGTGAGATGACTTTCAATTCTTCAAAAGAATTAAAAAGAACATTGACATTTATCATTGCAGTACATGACAACATTTAGGCTGTTGTGAGCTTTTACATTGGGATGCATTCGACACCAACGACCTAATTGTCTAGCGTAACCAATTTGTTGACCAGCGCTTAATTGACAACCTTTGAAAATGATATTAAATTGAGCGTAAAAGTAACCACTCGATCTGAATCCCACTGATCAAAGTCTTGAGGTATAGTTTTTACTAAATCTTCCATCTTTTTTATTTCTACCGTGATTTTTTTTAAGCTAATTTAATTTTTCTTCCTGTTTACCACAAGGTGTTAATAATGCTTTGAAAGTCATCCCCTTCCTGTAATTTTTTCAAGACGTAAAGACACAAGTGACCGCAATAAGACGTATTACCAAACTGTACTCTCTCGCTGTTGTAAAAGACTGGGCTTTTTAAATAATCAATGAGCTCAACAAGAGGAGGCTGAGCATAAGAGTCAAAGCTGTATTTTTTATCCCCATCTTTATACCAACACACCCAATGAAATCCATCTGTGCTAGAATCTCCCGTGTTGACAATACCACATTCTTTTTTTCTTGTCTTTTTTGGCAATTCATCCCTCACAAACACACCTCTAAAGTTTTTAATTTCAAGCTTTTTCACAGCATCTATTAATTGAAAGTTGGTCAGAGGTTTGTTCGGTAGTACAATTCCTTCAACGTTGATCATTTTTTAAAATTCATAAAATTTTAAAAAATTCGAAGAATACCATGGGTTTTTACATTTCATCATCCTGTTCTATTTCATTATCCGATTCTTTCACCTCTAAATTCAAGTCTTCACACATCATAATGCTATTAGAAAAAGTTGCATTTTTTACGATGGCGGCTTCAACCAGTTTAACTTGAATAGACACAATCGAAGGGCCAATATACACCCCCTCAATTCTAAGTCCTCCAATGGCATAACATCTTTGATTGATAAAATCATGTCCAGAAGATCTGACCAAATTTTTATTACTACGCTCCCCTTTGACTCCATTTTTTATATCAAGATCTGTTTTCTTTCTATGAAATACAGAAGTAATAAGTATTTCGTCTTTCTCATTTTTATCTATAAACGTCTTTGCATAAAACACA
The DNA here is from genome assembly GCF_058129835.1 of Hydra viridissima. Lineage (NCBI taxonomy): Eukaryota > Metazoa > Cnidaria > Hydrozoa > Anthoathecata > Hydridae > Hydra > Hydra viridissima. Next base: position 3,159,582 of record NW_028324310.1, read on the forward strand.
GGAGATACTTCAGGATGATCAGGTTTATATTTTAAAATACTCAATTCGTTTGAATTAATTTGCTTTTTTCTTCCTCCCTTTTTAAGTTTGGCTGACAATTTATCCACTTCACCTCTAATAAAAAAAGTAATCTTTTCCATTGTACTATTAAACTTTTCTTCTTCTTCTGTCTTTCCCTTTTTAGCATCAAAGCAAACGAAGGGCATGGAATATCCAGTCAATTTTTGTGTTGCTGGATCTTTATTCTCGCATACACCATACGAAAATAATATAGGTGTTCGTAATACAAGAGGACCATCTCCAGTTGGATAAGAATATTTTACTGGCACTTTTTGATATATGACTGGTTTGGTCGCCGCGTAAATTTCTCCAACTGATAATTTACTCTCATCAAAACTTTCAATTGTAATAAAATTCATTTCTTTTCTATATGCAAGATTTTATTTAACTCAAAATCAAAATTTTTTAGATCTGTGGAAATTCGAAGAATTTTAAAGATCACTTCTTTATTATCCTAACCCTTTGACAAGGATTTAGTAAAATTCTCATCATATAAATCATTTTATTAGTTATAGCACAGTATCTATGCAAGTTAATTATGTATGTCTTCAATTCCATATTTTCCATATCAAAATAAAATTTCTGTTCCAATTCAGACTCATCATCAACCAATTCAGTATGAAGATAATACATCTTTTCAAGGATATCATACATATTATCTAAATTCACTGCTTCATACATACTACAACGTAATTCATTCAACATCAATTGATACCTAGACATGAACTTATTCAAGTCAATATGTTTCATACATTCATACATATCATCTTCAAGCACATTTATTTTTTTAATCATCTTATTCATTATCTCATTCATTTTTTTTCTATATACAAGATTTTTATTTAACTCAAAATCAAATTTTTTTTTCTTGCCATACAAAACGACGCGTCTATTTTTGCAAACGTATCAATTCTTCATTATTCACCCACGAGTTGAATGAATCTGGATATCCTAACCATTTGACTAAAAATCTGTTCTTTTGCTTGCGAATGACTTTTTCAATTCTAAATATGTCTTGATCGACCTTTTGCATTTCTTGTTCATAAAATGTACCTTGTATTTCTTCGCTGTGATGGTCTGATATTTTATACGTAGGCGGGTCTGTGTACTGAATTTTTGATATAGTAAAAACCTCTTCAGTCCATCTCGGCGTATACCCTTTTTCAAAATGAGACTTCTTTTTCACGATCCTCACTTGATCACCTATGGAAAATTTTGGTTTTGCTGGTAATGTTTGATCCTTTCCATACAGATTCCACCATACCCTACCTTTATTCTTTTCATCGCTAGCTTCAACTGGTGTCATTTTGATAGAAGAGTGTTTGGTGTGGTTGTTGTTATCAACCATTTTGTCTAAAACGTTAATGTATTTATTGGTGTTGTTAGCTGAAAATTATTTAAACATTTTCTCTTTCATTGTTCTATTCCATCGTTCAACAACGGAACTTTTTTCTTCATTTTCAGTGGAGTATAATTGCACACCTAGAGCTTGTACATGCTTGTTGTAAAACTCTTTTCCTTTATCCACCCACATTTTGACGCACTTTCTCTCCTCAAATATTTTGCTTAGAGCGCTAGCTACATCAACTCCAGTTTTACTCTTTAACGGAACAATCCATCCATACTTTGAAAACACATCAATAACCATGAGCAAGTATTTAATTCCGTTGTTGAATTTTGAAAACGACTGCATGTCAACCAAATCTACAGCCCATATTTCATCAATCTCATTCACAAACACTTTTCTTCTTCTGAAATGATGTATTACTGGTTTATGAAGCTCGTTTGCAAGTTGATCAGTCCATTTCAGGTTCTCTGGTGGTTTTTTTTAAGATCCTTTAGATCTTTGATTTTTTTAACACCTAATCCGAATTTGGCTTTGGCTTTGATGATGGGTTCGATGATTTTTCGCTCGTTTATTTCTCTCTGAGTGGGATTTTGTATAGAGTTCATTTCTTTAAGCATCATTCGATCTGCTAAATTTCTGTTTTGCTTGTCGTTAAAATACTTGTAAGCTAAATTATGGTGATATGCAGCATTGTCTACTCTATCCACCGGTTTGCTCCAATCTTGATACATGTCTGTGGAAGTGAGTCTTTTATCTAAATTGGTACCAGGTCCTGCAAAGTTCATACCTGGAACGTGCATTTCTCCTGGAAACTTTGCCCATGGAAGTTTTATTTTGTTAGAGAGCTTGTTGATCGATTCCACCAAGTCTCCTCCGCTAAGCGCATGCGCAGAAACAAACTTGCATATAGTCGTTCCGCAGATGACGCAAGTTCCTTTAAGCATATTTCTATTGCTTTTGCTTATAGCATGATGCAAGTTGTTCGTTTCTGTTATTCTTTTACATTTAACGCAATACATTTTTTTTATATTCAACATAATAAAAAAATGGAAGTGATTGATTTGTCATGGAATGTAAATAAAAGCAAAAGGAAAAACAACAAACTTTTACCTAGAAGTATACGTGGAATCATTATTGGAAAATCAGGTTGTGGTAAAACGACGCTGCTGCTCAATTTACTTTTAAGACCTGGTTGGCTAGACTATAACTGCTTGCAAGTCTTTGGAAAATCTCTTTTTCAGCCAGAATATAAAATATTAAAAAACTCATTTGAGAAGAAATTACCGAAAGAAGATATTCTTGATTTGTTTAACATTCAAAGCAAAATTGAACAATTAAACGTGAGTCCTGAATGTGTTATTGACGAAATTTCAAAAAAATGGAATAACACAGAGGATATGGAATGTCAATTTTTTGAAACAGCAGACGATGTGCCAGAACCAGAATATCTTGATTCATCCAAAAACAATTTAATGATCTTTGATGATTTGCAATTGACCAAACAAAACAAGTGTGAAAAATACTATATCCGAGGAAGGCACTCTAACGTCGACTGCTTTTACCTCGCTCAAAACTATTTTATGCTACCTAGACAAACCATCCGAGAAAACGCCAATTTCATTTGCTTGTTTCCTCAAGACTTGAAAAACATTAACCACATTTACCAAGATCATGTTTCAAGCGATATGAAAATAGAAGAGTTTAAAAAGTTTTGCAAGTATTGCTGGTCTCAACCTCACGGATTTGCCGTCATTGACTTATCCTCAAAAAAGGATTGTGGAAAATATCGAAGCGGATTTGACAATTTTTTTTTTCCCAACTCTATATAAAAAGATGAGCGGATTTTATCTCCTTGCAAAAGCAAAAAAAGAAACTCCAACCGTAAGAAACAGCGTCATCCAAACTGAGTTTGACAACCCCATCGAATTCGAACCGAATAAAAAGTATAAAATAGCTCTTGTTGGCTTTGACACTGTTCACAGTTACACCAACATCAATTCGACAAATAATGTTTTCAGATACAGCCCCAACGCTGGTTCAAACAGCTACACCATTTTCATCGAAGAAGGAGCGTATGAAATTAGCGAGATTAATAATTATCTTCAGAATGAAATGGAAAAACAAGTTGGAAACTTGTATAGAGCGGATGGTGTTGTTATCGGTGCAAACCTAACCACTTTAAGATCTACACTTAAATTTGGAAAACCTGGATCTACAACAAAATATTGGGTGGATTTCAACGTGAATAACAGTTTAGCTACTGTTCTTGGATTTAATAAAGCAGAATATACCTATATAGAGAAAAAAGAAGATCCGACAGATCCTAATAAAGTAACAAGTTATTTTGACTATTACGAATCTGAATCACTTTCGAGAATAGACGATATAAGCATCATCAGAATCACAAACGATGTTATCGGATCATCTTATGATAACGGAAAAAGATCATCTGACATTTACTCTTTTCATCCTGACTCTCCTCCAGGCTACAAAATTAGCGAAAAGCCTTTCCACTTGATATACTTGCCTATCATGGTGGGTAGAATTTCAAGAATGGAAACAAGAATTGTAGATCAAAACGGTAACTTGATCGACTTTAGAGGTGAAGACATTATCCTTAGATTTCACGTTAGAGAAAGAATAACCTCTGTGCTCCAAGACCTTTTTACGAGCAGCGCAGTTCAGCGATAATTTTTTTCTTTTATTTAAAAATGAGCTACCAAAAAGTAAAAATAAACATTTCACAAAGTCAATCTGACAAAATAAAAAAAGCGATCCAAGAAAAAACTGATGTCAATATAAGACTATCTCATTCAGATCTAGAAGGTGAACATGTTCTAGCAGTGACAAAATCTCAACTCAATAGAATCACAAAAGCATACACTAACGGAACTGGAGTCACACTCAAACTGAGCAGAAAACAATTATCATACAACTCAACCATTGAAGGCGGATTTATCGGAGCTCTTTTACCGTTATTAGGTATGTTAGGCAGCACTCTTGCAACAAGAGTAGTTCCTGCTCTAGCCACAGGATTGTTAGCAGGTGTAGGTTCTTCTGCTGGCTCTGCTATGGTTGATAAAATTGCAGGAAGAGGAATCGTTTACTTGAAAAAGAATGGAAATGGAATGAAAATGACTGCTGCAGGATCAGGAATCTTTTTAAGACCTTGGGTAAAACCTACTATTGGTGAAGGACTCTTTGTTAAAAATGGAAAAGGTTATCAATCTATTGGATCTGGATTATTACTCGGTCCAAACTCACCCTTCTCAAGCATTCCCTTTTTAAATTTAATCTTGTAAATGACTATTTTATATATTTATTACTGATATGTAAAATCATTCTTTATTAATTTTACTCGTATCTAAATTTGCTTTCATATTACTAATAATATTTCCACTATAATTGCGATAAATTCTTTTTGCTGAGAAAGCATTCGATAACCTTTTATTTGTTGTTTTTTTCATTTCAATATGATTATATATATCAGTAGCAGATTTTAATATTCCCAAAAATTCTTCGAATGGTATTATTTGAATCATTTCTATAAACGATATTTTAGCACACTTTGGAAGCTTTCGAACGTTTTTTTCGAATTTAATATATCTACTAGATTTCTCAGTACAACATTTCACTTCTTTACCACTAAGCATATTAGTAAGGTCAACTTTATTTATTGCATCCATTTTTTAATTACATAAGAAATTTATTTAACTCAAAATTAAAAAAATTTTTTTTTCATCTGTACATCTTACAAGACGGAATTCACACACTAGCTCTAGGACACTACAAACTAAAACCTTGTTTTTAACTCTTTGGAATAGCTTACGATTAAACACTTTCGCACAGAAATTACACTTTTATACAAAAATGGAAATATCTATACCCCACACTAATTACAATTTACACAACCACATCTACAATTCATTAAGTATAGGAAAAGTATCAATGGCTCAGAATCCGCATATCCTAGTAGTTATATATATATATATATATATATATATATATATATATATATATATATATATATATATATATATATATATATATATATACACACACACTTTAAATACAAAAGTTAGCTCACACTTACATCTTTATTGAAGGTTTCTTTTGCAACTTTGATTGCATCCTTAGCAGCCAGAGTGCAATAATCTGCTGTTTTTGAATGGCTTCCAGCATCAACTGCAGAAATGAGATAGGGTTTACTTCCATTATGGATACTATGAGCAATTATAGGATCATTACGGACTGTACTCCAACCATCTTGAATTAGGGTAATAGTACAATCATCAACAAGATCACTTTTCATTGAACTGATTACTTCTTTATTTACCTTTACTAAGAGTTCTGAAGATATCTGCTTTCTATTTGGTGGCTCGTATCCAGGTCTTAGTTTTTTAATCAGTTTGATAAATTCAAGATTTTCTACTACGTTGAATGGTATATTTGCTGAAAAGAAAAACCTTGCGACTTGCAAATCCAGTTCGTCCTTCTGATTACTTGTTGTTGTAGCAACAAATTTAGAAATGGATGTTTGTCGTTGCACCTTCAATGGATTTGAATGAAAAATTGAAGAATAAGAATCATCACTAATAACACTGCAACAAACTTGTTCTTCATCTTCTGACTGGTTAGACATATTTTAAGCTGCAGATGTAGATGGCCTTGACTCTAAGACTGATATTTTGCTAAATACTTCTATGGAATCATTTGCACTTCCTTTTTTTATTCTTCTGCATTTGTCTAAATGGCTCTTAACTCTCTCTATTTTTTTAGTTATGCTTTCTTTTCAATAATTACATATTACTCTATTTGGTTGATCACCTAATATGGTCACTTCATTCCACTCATTAGCCTTATTTCTTCCTCCTGAATGATACTTTGGCATGTTGAAGGATATGTAATCTACTTATACTTTATATTTAATTAAAATTCTAAAACAATATCTATATTCAAAATTATCTTAATGTATTAGAAAAAAATGTAATCTCATTACTAACTTAGCTGTTGTATAAGTCAACATACCTGTAAAAAGGAAAATAGCTTTTAGATAACTATAAGTTAATCCAACTTTGTCACTACAGATTTGTATCAAGCTAGAGATTTGGTTTTAGCAAAAACCAAAAAACCCAAAAAACCAAAAACCCAAAAACCCAGCAAAAACCCAGTTGAGTAGGGTTTTTGCTCAAAAACCCGAGTTTTTGCCAACCCTGCCCAGGAGTAGCAGAAGCAGCTTTGATAGCTTAAACAAGACATGATGCAGAAGCAGCTTTGAAGCTCAAACAATATGAATCAAAACGTGAAAGTGAGCTCTCTAATTGGAAAAAATTCCAGGCTTCGTTATGATCTTTTGAAAGTCAATACTAAGTGGCTTTCACTATACCCCTATGAATGGTCAGAAAATTATGAATTTAACTACATATCTGGGATATTAAAGGACCTAAAAGTTGTCAACGATTTAGAGGAAAGGTCAGTTAAACTAGTTACTAACTTTAATTAAAGTCTAACACAGGATGAAAATCAAAAGTAGTGCCTTTTCCAAGTAGTGGAACAGCATTGAAGGAACATACCAAAGTTTGATAAAGCATCAATGTTGATGAAAAAGTAGAACTCTTTTTAATAAATATGTATGTAAATGCATGAATACAACTCTGTTGGACTTATTGGAACATCAGTTACCAACATTTTCTTTTATAATGGAAATACATATTTTTACAATTTATACAGTTTTTATTTTATTATAATTTTTCTTTTGTAAATTTTATCTTGCATTTCCAAGTCTAAATATGTTTTAGTGAATTTGAATATAATATAGAAACATTTTGATTTAATATCTGTAACATTGTTTCCAATTGATTAGTTATATACAAATAAAAGGAACATTAATGTTTTCTATAACTTTGCTTTGTTACTCATTTCATAAACTAGTAATTACTTGAATCTCAAACATTTTTTTTTTATTTTGCATAAAGGTCTAAATCAATTAATCATATCATTGTGTTCTAGTAGCAATTTTTATGTTTAGATTCATAGTTGTAATCAATTAAAAGTATTAATGTTCTGCATTATTATTCCAAATTCATGAATAAGATTAAACTTTAATAATTCATTATAACTTTAAAAGGCTGGTGGCAATGTTGAATCAGCAGGTATTGACCTGAAATTTGAATAATGGTCATATCTTATCAAGTCAATTGGGAAAATTACCAGCGAGCTCGTATTTTCAAAAAAAATTTTTTTCTGAACACCCTAATAACCACCATCAAATTCTACATCGAACAGTACGCAATTTAAATTGCCTTTTTTTTTTAAGTCGGTTATATATTGTTGGTTTTTCAGGGTTTTAAAAAGTGTTTCGCTTGCAATTAAAAAATTTAATGGTTACAATATATATTTTGAAAATATTTTTTCATATTCTCACTACCCTAGTCTTCCAATTTATTAATCAGTTTTCCTTTTAAAAATCCCACAAAAATAAAAGATGTAACAATAAGCAAACCAAAGCTGTTCGGAATTAGGGAAATCTACGGTATTTCACAAATGCCTTAGTTTATTTAGACCGCTTTAGCATGCTGAAGTGCCACGTGACATTTAAAGCAAATTAGGCAAAAACCTCCTCTGAATCAAAATGGTGTTAGAAATGAAATCGGATTAAATCTAACAAATGAAATATCTTTGAACAAAACTACGAGAAATATATATACTTCATAAATACTTTCAAAACTCTCCTAAATAAAGCTGCTTAAATTTAAATATGAATTTTCTAGAAATAGTTTTGAGTTCTAATTTTCAAATATTTTTGAGTATATTTTGTCGAGTCTGTTTCATTTTCATGCAGCATGCGCACTAAAGCTTCTGCTTCCTTCAGTCCTAGGTCTAAGGCTAACTTCCCGTATGTATTTTTCACAGATTGTGGCAATATAGCTTTAGGCTCAGGACAACCCATATGGTTATAACTTGCAATTTTTGGAGGCAGAATACTATTTACCGAATTTTCTAAATGTTTGCGTAGCCGGTCGTTTCGTTCATGCAACCTGTCACAAACATGACAAGAAAATCCGGAAAACATGTAATGACCGAAGTTTGGTTTTTGAAATTTGTTTGGCAGCGACCATTTTTGAATTTTTAAAGACTTTTCAAGCTTCGGATTGGAGAACTTTCCAGTAAAACGATGCTTTAAGTACTCCTCATACTTTGTGTCATTCGCATTCAGCTCTGTAAGATATTCTGCTAGCTCTTTGGGAGAACGAAAATCTTGAACCATGATCACAGCTTTTTCACTAGGCATAAACTCTTCAGCTAAAGAAGATCCCAAATACACTGGAACCGATCCGATACTGAGAGGTCGAAACAGTTTTTCTGTCATGTAATCTTGACACAGGCAGTTCTCAAAAGCTAACTGAAACTTATAACGAGCTAAGAAGTGGTAGTATGGTTCGCTGGATAAATGATGGAAACCGTTGATCTCGTCCGGTGGCTTTTTGTTGTTCAAACAAGGACCGTAAGAATCAATCTTTATGTATTTCATAAGCTCTTCAACATATGTATCTCGATCAGAAGGAGGATTGCAATCGCGTTGGAAATAAACGGCAGGAGCTAAACCCAACTCCTTCTGCAGCCTGAACAAGAAAAATATAACACCTTCATTTAGTTAACATTTCGCGACACACGCAAATAAAGCGCGTAACTGTCGCAGCAAATAAAATTACCGGTTTTTTTCTTTTGTTTCAACAAAATATTTTTTGTCAATCCATTCATCTGTATCTTTTAAACTTTGAGTTGATAAAGGATAATCTGATTCACGCCTGAATGTTGCTGTATGATTGAACAAGCTATACAAAAATCCGAATCATTGTCATCCTCCTCCTCCTCCTTTTTTAATAACATAAATTTTATATATCAACGAGGATTTACTTTTATATCGTTAAACTAAACCCGATATTAAAAAATCATTCATTAAAATAAAAATGCTGTGAAATTACCCGCCATGCTTTACTTATCTAAAATAATTTTAGTATAAAAAGTAAGCCTTGTGCACAGCATATAAAAAAATTTCAACTGTAAGCATACCTGATACCCAAATTAGTAGAATACATCCATTTGTTTTTCGGAGATTCTTCATGGAACAATGCCCATTCATGGTGTGGTAAACGTGGCAATGGTAGATCTCTTGCATCAAACGATGTACCATAGAATATAATTCCTCTTGTTAATCTGTTACTTAGTTGCTTACGATCCCGCGTAACTGAGCAAGTTCCTAAATTATAGTATCTTGCTTATGTCAAAACATTAAGTGGTGTGTAAATAATACCTAAGTGCAAAATAAATCATAAAGAATAAAAAATTACCAAGCTTGCATTTAACTTGACTTTCGCCTGAGTGAGGATATATGGAGTCAGAGTACCACCAAAGAATCTGTGGCAACTCAGTATCTTTGATTAAATAGACTTGATCATTCAAAGGTGGAAGGTTTTTGAAGTCAGAAAATATATTTACGTTGATCGTTTCAAGTAAGGGCGGCTTTACTAAAACAAAACGTCAAAAATATGGGGTACATTGAAGAGGAAATACTTAGCACAATATTATAGGATTTCTTAAAATCATTCTTTAAAAGTAAATAGGTATACAATTTGACAAACCACTTTCACAATCATCTTTTGTACAAAAACCTTCCTCAGGACCTCCAACTACTGTGGCAATCCAAATGATATCTAAACATTAATATTGATTACTTATACCAGCAAAATCCATTTAAGAAAAAAAAAAAAAAAAAAATCATTTTTCTCTAATCTTAAGTAATATTTGCAACTTCCTATAAACTGAAAACTACTCAAAAACCTACAAGCAAGGTTTTAAACAATACATAATAAAAAGTGATATAAAAAAAAATTCGAAAGAGAATTAGAAAGAACATATGCTATAGTTTATTGCATGAAAGAGAAACTTAGCGCAACAAAAGAGATAACACAAGAGAAAAATCATAAAATGCAGAGGATATAAGGAAAGGTTTAAAAATATTTTTTTTCTTAGAAAGATCACAAAAAAAGAACTTTGCAGAACAAAGCATCTATCAAGGTGAAAAAAAAGAACTTTGCAGAACAAAGCATCTATCAAGGTGAAAAAACTAACAAATTTTGAAATTTCAAACAACAGAAGCCAAATAAAATAGAAACTATTTAACATTTAGTGCATTTTAATAAGAAAAAAAAAAAAAAGTAAAAAAATTGATATGAAATATTTAACAGATAACAGACAATACAACAGATAACAGACAACACAGGTAGCGGACAACATAAAAGATAACAAGTAACTTATTAGATAAAAGTAATACAAACTTTATAAACTTTAGTTCAATAAACTGATATAAATTTAACAGATTTTTGTTCACTAAAAGGGTAATTTAAATTTTATGAAGATAATCTACTTAAAATTTAAGTCATTATGTAATTATTATAAATTAAAAAAGTGCCATGTGCCAAATGCAATAGCAATGAAACAAATTCACATTAAAAATAGCATCGAGATTTTTGTTTTCTGGTAAAGTAAAACTTTAATAAAGAGTGGAAAAAGTCTTAAGTATATTATTTCATTGAAAATTGAATGGAAAAGTTTAAAATCATTTTAAAATTATTTCAGTGTTAAAATTACCAACTCACTGTTTGATTCTTGTTACACTTGAAAAAACAAAAACAAAAAAAAAACAATGTGCTCAAGTGAAATTTTCTTTGAAATTTTTTAACATAAAAAGAATAAAAAAAGATTAAAAAAGTTGACTTTAAAAAATAAACTTACGAAGTTGCATAAAGAAGTTCACCCAATACAAGCTTGATTTAATGCACCAATGTAATATAGCCATTTTGGCAAAGCAATATCTACTTTTTAGCAAAAGAAACTGCAAAGTTAAAGCACAATACTTTATATATGTTTTAAATATTGCATCACAATATGAAAAACATCTACCATTTAAAAAATTATCTTTTTTACAATCCTTAGAAATTATATTTCAATTATTCAATAAGTATAAAAAGTCTAGAATGATTAACAACAGAGGGATATTTTATAATATATATCAAAAACTATATCATTATTTCATTATGCTTAAAAAATATATAATATATATTAAATATATATTAAAATAATATATACTTACTATATCAAAATAATATATATTATATTAATATATATTATATTATATCTTAAAAATTATACCATTATTTTATTATATTTAAAAAAAAAAAAAAAACACCACAAAAACTAAAATTTCTTGAAATGATCAGGAAGAAATAAATAAAAACAACTTATAAATTACATTTTATTTTTAGGTTGCAATTAACAAAGCATATTCTTTAGTTTTATACATCACTTGCTCAAGATATTAAGCCGTGTGAAAAGCAAACATAACTAATAAAACAATATAAAATAAATAATATAAATAAAATAAAGACTACAATTCATGAAGCAAAGTCTGTCAATATTATTTTAACTACATTGAATTAGAATGAAAACATTAAAATTTCAATAAGGTTTCTTTAAAAGTACATAGATTTGTGAAGGTCATATACATCATTATTGCCTCAATCAATTATATCATTTAATGTTAGTCTTTACCTTACTTTTAAGAAATAAAATTTAAAAAAATAAATTCAAAAATAACATCTCATATATTATTTTATTTCTATGTGAATCACAACATAAATTATATCAGCTAACACAACTTTAACAAAAAATGTTAAGTGTTTTAAAATAATACAGCTTTATGAATAATATGAATAAAAAGTCAACAACACAACCCTGTGTTAAAAATTTATTCAATTATTTCCATTAGGAGATAAGATCTGAGTGAGATAAAAATAAACACAATAACAAAAAAATACTATATATCAAAATAAATACAAAATATTTACAGATATTTATATACAAAATACTACTATATACATAAAAGCATTTAAACATTCTAACTAGGTTTAATTTCTATAAATTATTCAACCATGAAAACTAATCCTTCACATAAAAATACCAGTATGTGGGTATTACACTCTGCAACTAACAATTGCTATGTAAATATATAATGATTATATAAATATATCATTATTACATAGATAATTGTTATATAAAAGCATTCAGTGTATCAAAAAAAGCTTCAAGACAACCAATAATTTGAGTAAAACTTGGCCTGTCTTCTGGAGATAATGCCCAACAACATGCCATCACAGCAAAAAAGTCATCTGGGCAATGAAGTGGCTGAGGCAAACGGAGACCAGATTTCAAATAAGTTAACATTTCAAAAGGATCAACATTAGAATATGGTGTTTGAGCTAAACAACTCAGCTCCCAAAGTAACACACCATAGCTCCACTAAAAATTCAAAAGATGATTTAAATAACAACAAAGTAAAAGGTTTATAAAGTTTGAGAACCAATTTAAAAAAAAAGATTTATAAGTGCATTTTTGCTAAGAGCGTTTATAAAATGCACTTACCACATCTGATGCATACAAGTACGTGTTTGTTTCCAAACATTCAGATGCTAACCATCTAACTGGTCGATTTTCATTATCACCAAGACAATGGTAGTCTCCTGGAAAGAAATCTCTTGATAATGCAGTGTCGCATATTTTCACATGAAGATCCTCATCAACTCTAAGGTAAAAATTTAAACCTTAAAGAGTATTTCTTAGTGGAAAACATGATACAATGTCATGATATAACCATCAACAAAAATATCCAATACAAAGTATTATAAATACACGCAGTTTCTTGTAGCAACATCTTTATGGATGACACGTCGTTTTTGTAAATATTGAAGACCACGTGCAATTTGCAAAGACATTAAAACAATATCGCGTGTTGTCAATGTCTAAAACCAAAAAAACAATTGACAAAAAATATCTTTTCCAAAGAATTTCTAATAACAGCAAAAAAATAATATCACTTCAAGCCTTTTCAGAATTCAGCATATTATGAAGAAAATAATGTGTATGGGTATGGCAAATTTTATGCAAAGTCTTTGCATTTCAAATAAACTAAATGTTATTGATGAAAATACATTCTTAGTGAAAAAAAGAATTTTTCTATTTAACACCAACCTACCTTTGCCAAAGGTTCTGCAGTTCTTGAGAGCCTCAAATAGTTTTTTAAATTACCCCTGTTAGTGTATGGATAAACCATCAGAGGAATATTGTTGTCATCCACACAGACATGCATTAGAGTTAGAACATTAGGATGGTTAGTACGCTTCAAGAGACTACTTTCATGTATGAATATAACAATTTGCTCTGGTGAAGCATGTTCTAAAAATATAATTTGATTTTTTGTTATATTTGGGAATTATCCAAGGCACTGAGAGGAGTTTACGTTTTTTTAATGATTTTTTGATGATTTGTTATGAGGGGAGGTGTATCAAATTTTTTGATGCAATAATTTTTAGATCTGTAAGTAATGGCAAAAAACAATGGAAAGTAAATAAATCATACAACAATTATAAAAACTCAAGTTATTTGTAAATATCAAAATTTTAAAGTACAAAAATTCTTTACATTTTACAAAAGTAGAGTTATTTAAGTCTATATAACTGAAAAATAAACTCTGACATTATTTACTAACAATAGCAGCAGAGAATATTTTATCCTAAAAAACTCTACATTTATATGAAGAGTTAGGAACTAATTGGGAACATAAATTAAGAAGTGGAATTCAATTTTTCACTTGATACAGGCATTCTAAGAAACCTCTTGCAAAGTAACTGGCTGTGATGTCAAAAAAAAGACAGTTTTAAAAGGAGGCTGATGAGAAACAGCCGTGCCAAGAAGCTTATTAATAATAAGCAAAAGATACACAATAAACCAAAAAATCTGAAATCAAAAGATGAAAAAAAGCTCAGAACCAATAGGTTACTTTCAAGAAATCCTAAACTTGAAAAATTAAAAAAAAAAAAGTTACTTTTTACTCATATTTTGCTAGTTTCATGAAAAACTACCTCTTTTTTTTCCAGTTATCTTTAATACTTGAGTTACAGACTTAAGTTATTATTGTTGAAATAGTTGTTCTCATTTAATTCCTCTACTTATTTAATCATTTTTTCATTCACTGAAATTAACCTATTTAACTCCCCCCTGTTTATCTAATAACTTATACATTATTTTGCTTTTAAGTAAAAATGAAAAACTTTACAATACAATTACTTCGTCTTAATCAGGCTTAGTTTACAAAGCTCTGAAAAAAAACCTCATCCTGAGCAAGTTTAAATTTTAAAACTCCAAAAATACATTAAACTAAAAGTTACAGTTTCTGCTTAAGTGATTAATTGATTCATTTTAATTGATAAATTTTAAGGAACATAAAATTATGCAAAATATGCCAACTAATTAACTATAAGTTCTATTCAATCTTTAAGGATTTTTGGTGAAAATTTTTTTGTCAAGGATGAATATAAATTATCTATAACTTTTTTTAATGAAATTATCTTAAAATGATGCTTACCAATAAACTATGTAATACCAACTTTTAACATTTATAGTCTGCAAATCTTACATTTTTTAAAAGCTTGCACACACAGATTGAAGACTGTGTGTATGCATGTTTAATGCATACATTTAAAAGATAAATATCAAATATGAATGTAAAGATGCATGTCATTATAGGAGTCCAACCTGTTACTGTTTTTACAAGTACTTTGAGATCTTCACCACATTCTGCATTTATTAGATTTCCAATGTATGCTCTTCCAAATGATCCTGTATGAGAAATTGGCCAAAGTGTAGCAGGAAACTAGATTTGTTACTATTCTACTATCAATCAAATTTATAACATTTTAAAATTATTAAATTTATATAAAGAAAAGAAAAGAAAAGAAAAGAAAAGAAAAGAAAAAACATTAATTTCAAAACTTAATTAAGATAAATAAAATTCTTATTTAATATTCTTATACATAAACATACCTTCTTAAATCACATTGCAACTATCATTACAACATGATATAACATGACATACCTTCTTGAACAGCATTTGAAATTGAGAGTAGATTTCTTCGAATTGTAAGATCTTTCAATCGAAGCAATAATTCTTGTTGCTTATGTTCCACTAGTTTAAAATTATTTCTTTACAAAATATTTTCTCAATATTTTTTTAAAAGAACATGAACAAAAGAAAGCAAGAAATTTTTTTAACAGCATTATTTATACAGGAGGCCCTTCCCATAACTGTACCTAGTATCTTTACTCCAATAGTTTTTTCAGAGCTTAAGTTTTTGAACATTTTGGAGATACAAATTCATATTAAGTAAACATACAAATTTTTGATTCTTCAATATATTTATTAACACAATATTTTTAGTATAAGGACCATGTATCCAGAAAATAAAAAAGAAATAGCTTTGCTACCTAAAGTTGCACGAAACACCTGCATCATTGGCTTTGTTGCTGTATCAATACTTGATTCACTGATATATAAAAAAAAGAAAACTAAAATAAATAAAGTTAAACAATAAAAATTAATTCAATGGCCAATTTAAAATTTTATTACCTTCCTACAAGTACATGTTTTGAGTCTTCTTCAACTTTTGGCATAGAATGAACATGCAAAAAAGCAACACCTGCTGCTATTATAAAAACTGAAGTACAAGCAATTCCTACACCAATATAGAAGTAGCTTGTTTCATTGTCATTATCAGGAGTTCCTGGTTTTTCTAGTGTGAAAAAAAAAAAACAAAGAATTTTGAAGCTTATACAACAATTCATTAAAAGATTTTGATTTTTGTTTCAGCCTTTAAAAAGCATAAAATTTTACCTTCTTCTGATATATTAACAAGTTTGAGAGCTTCTCTATTTTTTTCATCAACATATGAAGCTGTAATACAAATAATCTATCAATACACATATAACAAAGATTATCTTTTGCATATTATTAAAAGTTTGTGTATTTCCAAAAGCATAGATAATATCATCCTAATTTTTAAAAACTAACATCTACTAAAACTACTTTAGAAAAAATTTAGAAAATCTTTCTTAGTTTTTGCCTATTAACAAAACAAGTCATTATTATCTGTTGACTGGATTTGGTATTAAGTCCAATTAACAGATAATGATGAGGAATTAAATTATCATACAAAGAGTGTTTTCTTGCAATAAATTTAAAAAACCTTATTGAAAATTTTAAAAAAAGAACTCTTTAGAACATGTTATTTCTTTTTTGACAAACATAGATTATTTAAAGTGAATTTGCTACACCCATCTCTAAAGTTCTTAAAAGTTTATAAAACTTGTGGTACTCAGAGTATGATTAAAATTAAATTAATAAAGCAAAAGATGATAAAATATTAATTTTAATTAAAAGTATTCAAAGGTCTTTCCACTGCTTTTAGGATTTGTCCATTTAATGGATTTAGGCAGAAGCAACTTGTAACTTACACTTTATTTAAAATTTTTTTACCTCAAAGAAGCCATCAGCTTCTGTAGAATGACTACTTAATGTTGAATCTTATGAATTCTTATAAGGACAGAGGCAGGTTACTCAAACTTTGATAAATAATTTTTTGAAAAGTTTATGAATATATAACTATTTACAAATCAAATACAGTGTTCTATTTAATATTAATGTTTTCTAATAGCTCATGCTTTTCTTATAGTGAGTTGTGCCTTATTGTAACCCTAGCATTTGGATAGTGCATGCCCCTATAAAAAATCTAGTATTTTATTCAGATTTTCAAATTTTTTTCCTGTTTTTTAATTAAAGTTAACAGAATAATTAATTTGGGAAAGAGTTCTATTTTTCCCTAAAAATTGGATAAACCTAAGTGTTCATATTGCTGCTATGTTTAAAATAAATACTTTAAAATCAACTAAAATATTTGTAACTAAATTCTAACTTTGCAAAACAAACCCTAAATTTAAAAAATACTTTAAAAATATTACTTACAATCCATACACATTTTGTTGAAGTTAAACTTTAGTTCAAGTAATCCATCAGAATCATCCATAGAAAAATTTAAATGAAGAGCCACATTTGAGGATCCTGTCACCTTCTTTTTGCAAACTATTTTTAGTTTGAATTCTATATATATATATATATATATGATATAGAGAGAGAAAAAGAAGGAATAACAATATGCTTTAACTATGTTAAATCGCCATAATCTGTTACAAAGCTATTTCTTTTTTAAAGTTCTACGAGAATTCTGCCTACGAGTTTCCAGTCTAAAGTTTCTGCTTCTTATCCTGTATACAGACCCTAGTCTTAAAGGCTTTTATTATTATTCAAACTTTTGATTTGTGGTGATCATTTTAGAGAAATAAATCAAATTGTCTATTTTCATTTTAAGTTCATTGATTTATGACAACAGTTTTTGGAAAAAGTCTCAGCCAATCTTTTAAACAAATTCTTTTTGATTTATTTATGAAATTCTTAATATTTAAGTATCAAATATATTTTCTTAAAAAATACATTCAGTTGATTGTAAATGTAATATAAAAACTAATATTTTAGTTTTTATTTTGTGAATTGGATTTTAAAACATTAGGTATATCAATCCATGACAAAACTAATGTTTTAAAATCAGATTGACAACAGGAAATTATATATAGTATGATTCACAATTGAACTCCATTTTCATGAAACTCACTTTAACTTATTATTTTTTAATAAAAAGAAGCAAAATTTATCATATAGTTTTTAAACCACAATCAACAATTATTTATATCATCAATTGCTTTGATACAGCTGGCTCTGTACTTGGTAAACCAAGGCCTAGCCAGCCATTAAAGTAAAGAAAGTCCAAAGTTTTTTGCCACAAAAATTACAGCATGAAGTGGAGAATAATGGTTGTCTAAAATCACAGAAGTTCTGGATAGTAACCTAGATGAATTCAACTCAACTGTGTGTGTGTGTGTGTGTGTGTGTGTGTGTGTGTGTGTGTGTGTGTGTGTGTGTGTGTGTGTGTGTGTGTGTGTGTGTGTGTGTACAAATGTTATTTTATGCATTACATCAAATTTTAAGTTTTAAAAAATAAAAATTATATAGTATAATAAATAATAACCATTACAATACAGTAATATTTTAAATACAAAAAATTAGATACCTTCTTCATCAAGCTTTGGTAATTTTCCCATTTTATTTAAAGTGATTTCAGGCTGATTAATTATATGATGATCATTAGTATATAGATGCATACTGAACAAGGTTGGCAAGGTAGGAGAGTTTAACTAATTTAGGAAATAAAAAGTTAAAACTTTCATTTTTAACTAAATTTTATTGCTATACTGTATCTATGCTGTACTATTTCTAATAACAGCACAAACTATATAAAATATTTAAGTTAAAAAAAAGTATATAAAAAAACCAATATGTAACTACACTAAAAAAGCAACATATATATTTACCTCCTTATCTTGCCAAACAAATTGTATATGGTTAACATTTTCTGGTATCATTAGACTATATTTAACAGCCATCCAATTGACCTGCCCATCTCTTACATAATACAATTCACCATCCAATCCTATGAGAGATTTTTAATATATTAAATATATATTTTGACAACTATGATTAAAAATATTAGGTATAAATACAGAATGAATTTTTTGAATTTAGGAAAAAACAAATGTATTCTTTACATAAGAACTTTATTCAAATTAAATAAGAATTTAATTATCAAAATTCTTTTGACTTTTGCTCAAAAAATGAAGTCAATCAGCAAATGAAAAGACAAAAATAAATAACAGCAGCAAAACATATAAATCACTTATGTTTTTACTTTATTTAATGTATTCAACAAAATTTATTTTAAAATCTCTAGCTTTCTATGTATATATTTTGCCAGTAACGTAAAACAACTATAAAAGCTTACCGAGTATTTTATTGGCTTGTTCCTGAGAAATGAACAAATTAATTACAGTACCAACAAATACGAACTGGCTCAAACAAAATAAAAGTAAAGTTAACATCATTTTTATCACTTTTAATCAAAAAATCTGCATTGACCAGATACAAAACTGGTGTATATTATGCGCTTGACTGTCTCTTTAAACGTAACGATTTGTTTTTGAAAACAGTACGCAACATTTCGTTGCCGCCGTTTAACTACCACGACGCACAGTGGAAAATAAAGGTGTGTTTCGGACCAAAAATCGATAACTTTTTTGTTACTAAAAATAGAGATTTGAAATTTTGCACAAATGTAAAGTAGTATATGACGCTTCTTGTAAAATACTCTTTATAAGAATTTTTTGTAATACAATATTAAAAATAAATAAATAAAAATCAAAAACTTCAAAATTGGCAGTTAGTTAATTTACACTTTAACACAATGCTTTACAAATATATGAAAATACCTTAAAATTATTAAAAACTACGAAAAATACATAAAGTGCTTACCTACTAATTGTAGAAATATTTAAGACAGTTTCTTAATAACAATTTTTAAATAGTTGTTTTTATGAAATAATGTATAGGTTTATTAAGGTGGTACCAGGGTAAAGGTAACTTTTTAACAAGAAATTGAAAACTATTAATAGACTTTAGCTCTTTTCTATTAATGAACAAAAAATATATATATAAAACAGTAGCCAAATAAAAAAATTTTAGTGATAACGTCATTAATTATGCGCATAATTAGTGTTATTTTACCCCTAAACCTTCTTATTCTTTCATCTAATATAACTAACTCAAAAAGAGTCAAAACTGCTTGAAAATTTGAACATGAATTCTTTAATGTATTTAGAATGTTGTCTATGAAACAGAATTTTTTAAAACATTTTTAATTTTACCAGGTTGACATTCGAACTTTAAGATATAAAATCAAAGGAAGTTTGGGACAAAAGCATGATAAAAATGAGTTTTAAATAAAAAATAACAAAAATTTGCTTCATAGACAACATTCGTAATATGTTCATCTTTAAATCTGCAAAATTTCAGCCCATTATCTATTTTCTATGAAAAGTTATTTTTTCTGAAAAATTGAGATTTAGCGAGATAAAAAGCGTTTCTAAGGTCGTTGTTATGAAGCAAGAACCAAACTGCTCTTTAAAAAAAGGCCAAATTTGATTAAAATTTAGAAGATTTTTGACTTTTTGCAAAATGCATATTGAAATAGGTAGATTTAAGAATTCAAAACATTAATTTTGGTATTTTTCAAAATTTTATCAAAAATAGCCGTTTTTTACCCTGGTACCACCTTAAAGGTACTATATCATAACTACATAGGGACTTTCAGTTCCTGAAATCAGTTCGTTGACTTTCAAAAGCTGCAGAGTATCTTCATCAAGTTCTTGCACATTTCACGCAAAGAGTTTATTTGGCTCTTTACTTCATCTACAATGGCTTTAGTTTTCTTGGAAGTCTCTTTGCAAAATTCAATGCATATAGGTCGACAAAAATGAACATATGAAGGTGCCGGATTTTGCCAAACAACTGCGCCAGTTACTTTATCAATTAGTTTGATAGGCACCAAAGAACTAGTAAACAAATTTGCATAAGAAATAAGTTCAGATTCCTCTGGAAGTTTCTGCTTGTATTGGCTTTGGCCAGAGGAACCATCACAGCCCCATTTACTATATGAAAGTAAATGCTTGAATTCAATACTGTACAGAGAATCTATGGTCAAAATTCTAGCTACAGTGTGATCCAATAAATCCTGCAGTTCCAGAATTTTCGGATGTGTGTTCGTAATTTCTATTGCAGAAGATGGTGGATAGCAGGTCTGTTTAATTTCTTGAATTTTACAATATGGTGGGAATATGGAACAGTTTCGTTCATTTGTCACCTTCCTCATATACAAATATTGTGCTTTTGTTAAATCTAAATCAATAAACACGCTGAGTGCTTCTTCATCAGTTAGCATATTTTTCTGGCTTGCGTTTTCCATAAAACTCGATGTTAATTTTTTTTTGTCTTTATCAGCAATCCTTAATGATTCCACAAGTTTTGCTTCTGCTTCTTCTCCTATTGAATGCAACGCCTGAAGATATGTATTAAAGATATGCTCCATCGTTTATTAAAAGACGGAATAATGTGCCTTTAAATACCACTAATGATGAAACACAAGTTGTCCGCAGAAAGTTGATAATTTTCTTTTAAAATTGTTGACAGTGCCTCAACTGTCTTTCCTCCATCAATATAGGAAAGCAATAATTTACATTTCAAACACTTAAAAATTGTCATTTTAACAAGTCACAAAAGTAACTTAAGTAATATTCAATAGTCAAACGAGTCGGTTTAATTTCCACTGTGAGTTTCTTATACTGATATAAATGTTTCAACTCTTTATATATTGGCAGTGTACATTCACCACAAAATGAGTGCAAAAATAAAAGAATGCCATGGTATCAATAAAAAATTGATAATAAATTAAAAAACATATACCAAGCTATTGTTATAAATGAACAAAATGTTTTTAATAAACACCTAGGCTACAATACTACATTAAATGTAAAGCGTGGGGAAGCGTGGCTAACTACCAAAAGTCTCAGTGAACTTGAAGAATATTATTTTTTTTCATTTATTTTATTGTTCAAATAATTACTCCTAAACTGAACCATATAAGTAAAAATGTATAATTTTCTTAAAATCTCCATAACATGAGCTTTTCAAAAATGTATAATACTTTATACTTATTCCTAGAAAGTTTTATAGAAAATTCACTTTTAAAGTGATGAAGCGAACAGGTTTGAAATGAACATCCGCAAAAGTAATAAACAGTAGGGCTTCAAATCTTTTATTTTTACATAAAATTATGTGAAATTCCTGCATTATAGTAATGATTGACTATTAAACTATTAAATAAAATTGAAATATAATGATAGTAGCGACATTAGTAAAAAACATTTATGATATGCTGTTGCTCTACAATTTTCCACTGTGCGACGCACAGCGATCAATTTTTAATTTTAGGACCCTTAAGTTTTTTTCAATTATTATTATGTATTGATGCTGATTAAATGATTTATGTGCTTCATGTCCCTTTTAAAAAAGAAGCATGATTTTAACGATATTCCTTAGAAAGTAAATATAATGATGCATCAATTTTAACTCTCATTTGAGCTATATCGTACATTTTACAGGTTCAAAAAGGTAAATTTTGAACATGATATCACTGTATAGAATTAATCGTCAGTTATCCGAAATTATAAAGTTTTCTGGCGGTAATTGCGTTTTATAGAATAACGTTTATTTTAGGTATTTGTGCTTCGATCCAGAATACTGATTTATTTAACAATTTATTGAATAATTTGCCTATGAAACTGTTAACCAAAAATAGAAAGAGCGACAAATAATCGTAACAAATTTCGCGATTTGTTAAAGAAGCTAATGTCATAATCTTAGATGAGTTTGTCTTCAACAATAGACATATAGAATGTTTACTATCATCAAGTGTAAAAATCAATGTTCAAGTATTTAGATTTCAGAATTGTCTCGTAAAAACTACGGTAGTCAAAAAAAAGGCTGCTCTCTATTTAAACAAAGCTATTCAAAACTTTTGCAGTTGTAAAGCCTCTTCTCTTAGTTCAATAACATTGAAGAATTACAATCAAGGTCTTGTAATAAATAGAGTTTAAACCTTGGGTTATTGTCATTCCATGCCTATATTCATTTTTACGAGTGCCTTTTACACATGTCAAGTAAATTAGCATTACAAAACAAGCAACCTCAAAAGACAGAAAACTGCACATATAGACTTAATTTAAAAACCAACTTGGCTTATTGGTTGATATTTCAAGTACCAAATTGGTTTAAGTAATACCAATTATTGAAACAAGACCAAGTTTCTTTGCAAACCCTAATATGAGATACAATTACGGAGATAGATAAAACCACAATAGAGAGATTCAGCATCATTTTAAAAACATTAAATTCCCCATAAAAATTAGGCAAATAAGATAAAGAAGCTACTTTTAATTATATCGAGTTATCAGGTGGTATCCTACGGCACTAATAGCCCACAAAGATCTTATACACAGTGAGGATATAATAAAAAACTTTTTGTTACCGATCGGTGTGTAGGGAGAAGATGCACAAGAAAGTCATCAAAAAGATGTGAGATATTACAGAGAAACTAACACTAGAAAAATGGCCGAGAAACAAATAAATATAGATTTCACAAAAATGTTGCTTATCTCTTCAGATCCTATATTATTAAATATCAGATCAATACCTGTATGGCAGAAGCATCCTTGTCAACTAAAGTCCTTAGTGGAATCAGATAGAATATCAGTTGAAAATGAAGGACATTGATTTAAAAAAGGGAGAGACTGTTTTGGTATGTTGACTGTGTTATTTTTTTATTGGTTTTAAAGTGAATCAGGAAAATGACTGTAAAAATGCAGTATGCCTTACTCTTATCCAGTTTTCTAGCCAATACTTTATTCTGCGACGTATTTGATTGAGATCTTTGGCTTGCCAATTATGCATGTATATTTTTTCTATTAGTATAGCTTAAAAATCTTCAACGGGACGTATTTCTAGCAAGTTTGTAGGGTGGACATTTTTGTCATCTATATCAGTCAACATTTATTTTGGCATAATGTGATGCTGCGAGATCAATTCAAAACATATATACGGCATCGGAATGATGTTTTTTAACGAGAGGAATAAATTTCTTCTTGGCCCACTCATTCAAGTCCCTAACCCAACAATCAACTTCCAGATTCACTTTATAACCACTCTCTCTGAGTGTGCTTATCCCTTTGTCAGACATGCAAGTATAAACAAGCAGTTCTTGTTCAAATTTAGCACATGATCAACATTTTACACTCTGAGGGTATTTTCTTGATTAGAAATTGTTACACTGTCCAACAAAATTTTAAAACTACATAAGTTTCAGTTATTAACAACAATAACTCATAAAAAAATATCATAGTTGAAGTGTACTTTGAGTAAAATCACATAAAATAAATTAAAATGCTAAAAAATTTTAATATTTAAAGAGATAAATGATTTTATTTCAAATTTTTTTTAAACGACAAAATATTAAGACCATTTTAGCTTTTTTCTTAATTAATAGTGTGTTGGTTCACCATTTTTTTATTACTTAAGTAATTCTATTTGGCATTGAATAAGATTTTTTAAATTCATCTAAGGTTATTCGATCTCAGCATTTCTTTACTTTTTCTTTTAACTTATTGGCATTATTACATTAATTTCCATATACAAAAACCAAACTATTCCGTATGTTTTTAATAGGATTTAAGTGCGGGCTGTTTGGTGGCGGTTGTAAAATGTTAATTTTCTTTGTTTGTAACCAACTTTTTGCATTCCTGTTAATTGCGCTATGTGATAGAATCATAGGCGCTGGAAGTGTTTAAAGACTGGGGGGGGGGGGGGCAATTATGGGTGGGGCTTGGGGAGGGGTACCCCTCCCTAAATGGGGTATTTGGGGGGCGTTATCCCACTGAAATTTTTTTAGGCATAATTAACCCTGCTAAATGTAGATTTGCAATCCTTTTTAAATCATTATATTTAAATATTTAGTACAAAACAAAATCTACCCAAAACAATTACAGTTACTGTAAAAAATGCCCAAATACGGATGAACGTTCACGGGTTTAAGCCACAAACTCCTCCATGAGTGCTGTAATGTCAACCTTGTCTAGGTAATCTTTGTTAATGTGCATTAAAACGAGGTGAGTGAGGCGACTCTGTGACATTGTTGACCGCAGCCAACTATTAAGCCGTCTCAATGCACTGAAGGACCTTTCAGAACCAGCTACGGATATTGGAACAGATAAACACAACACAACTACCTGTTCCACCATGTCTAATAACCTGCGGGTACTTGGTTCAAGGTCTTTTAAAGCTGCTGCTAGCTGGTGTAAATCTTATGCTAGCTAACCTAGGCAACTATTTAGTATAATCGTCTGTTCCATGTTTTAAATTTAACATATTAAATGCTTAATAACCTCGCTCTTGAAAAGAAGACGTCTATAGTCTTAAAACGGGGCTTCTTTGCTTCTGACATTGATTGGTTTGTTAAAGAATTGTGCGATTAAACATTAAAACAAATTTTGCTTTTTTAAATTTTATTTCATTTTCATGGAGTGTGTACTCTATACTCTGTACAATGAAATTTTTTTACTAATCGAATTCTATTGAAAAATTCTTAATTTAGTTCTCTTTTTTGTCATAAACTTTGAAACAATAGACTTTCAAAAGTTGCGTTTTGACGTTTTCAAAACTGAAAATATTTTTTTTGCGACTGATTTATATGAGGGCGATATTTTCTTTTATAACAGAAAAGTATTTGACTCTACATATTTTTTAATTAAAACTTTTAAAGCTGAACTCCGAACTAACGTAAGAAAGTTCACGGTAATACACATCAACATCAGGAACTTAAATACAAATATCGATAAGCTAAAATACTTTCTTATCGAATGCAAAAGTTCTTTAAAAAAAAAGAACTTTTGCATTCTTTTGAATGCAAAATTTTTTTTTCTTCGGAGTGCATAAAATTATCGCTGTTTTGAATCGCGGATAGTGACATTTTGGAGGGGGAGGGGGAGGGGGAGGGGCAGGAGATATCCTCTGCCCCCGGTGCAAAAGTGTTGGGTAGGCAGTTGCCCATCCTGCACCCTATGTTCCAGCGCCTATGGATAGAAGGAAATATGATTTGTCTTCCATGATAAACAACTTTTCACATGAACGTCTATACGAACGGCCACATTTTATTTGGGCTGTTGCTTTTTATTTATCACTTTGTTTTAGAACTTTTTGCTTTTTCGTTCTTTTAACGTTCTTTTAACGTCTTTCGTTCTTTCAACATTTTGGATATATACAGTTGGGTGCATATAAATTTTCGAGCTGCTCGGTGTTGTGAAACTTCATCTTTATGTTTGAACATTCCTTTCAAAAGCCAAACGTTATTTGTGGCAATTACTTTTGCCATTCGTCCAATTATCTTACAAATTGTACTTTTGTAGATTTTTTTTAAAAAAAAACATAAGTTCAAGAGAAAAGTTCAAGTTCACGTCAATCTTTTTTCGCCTAAATTTGAACTTTTGAAATTTTTGAAAGCATTTTAATGAAAGAAAGTGAACTTTGGTTTTTATTTACAAAAAAAAACAACATCATTTTAGATGCTTCATCTTTTAAAACTTTTTATTTAAATGGTCCATTCGCAATAGATTCTTCCTGAATACTTTGAGGTCACTCATCATATTACAAAGTGGCACGACAAATAAAAAAAAGAAGCATCAAAGTTGTTTTCGTGATGAAAACCAAGATTTTTCCATCTCAAAGAAATCATAAAAATTTCCCATCGGTAATCGAAAGGAAAAAACCATAATCCATCAAAACATATTTATCTCCTGGATGGTCAATCTTACAGGATAAAAATCGATTATCTTTTTTTCAATTTTCTCCTTTATTTTTAAAAACTCATTTAACATAAATGGTCTTAAGAACTTAAAACTCTGAGACATTTCATAAAATATTATCTGGATTGGAATGTACATGAAATCTTGTTGCTGAAACTAAAAGTCAGAATGTTGTCGATTACAGAGAATTATTAAGCCTCTGATGGTAT
This sequence comes from Hydra viridissima, assembly GCF_058129835.1. Taxonomy (NCBI): domain Eukaryota; kingdom Metazoa; phylum Cnidaria; class Hydrozoa; order Anthoathecata; family Hydridae; genus Hydra; species Hydra viridissima. The sequence goes on from NW_028324310.1 coordinate 3,186,501, forward strand.
TTTGAGTGTTCTGACAATCTGTCCATACCTCAACTACTTTTAAAATCAATTTCTCAATTTTTTGTTATTACCCAAGTATTTAAAAATTTTCTTTTTCAATTTATTTCACAAACCGCTATGCTGTACCTTTTCGGTGGAGTCTATTTTTGGATCAAATGACGGATTTACTAACAATCATCGTTTGCAATGAGAACTCATTCATCGCATTCTTTGTTGGTCGCTTTGTTTGCTTGAAATTCAACAAATTGATCTATATCAAAAATTGAATTGAACCAAACTTGGCTTCTATTTTCAAACTATTGCTTGATTTAATGCTTTTGCGCCACATTTTTTGCATTAGTAAATTTTATCTTTGCTCTCAATGAAATATTCCACAATTTGTTTTAATGAAAATCTTCTCTGAAGTTTCTACTTCTCAACTCATGTTTACTTAGTGAAAGGAAGAAACCTCTTCGTATATACGTGGTTTCAAATTGTGGTGATTAGTAGCAACTTAAGAGATGATGAAATGAATGTCGAACAAGTCTATAGTTTTAAAGGGACATGGTTATAACATCTAACTTTTATGAATAAAAACGACCAAAATATTAAAAAAAAAGGCATGGTGTCTTATCCATGCTTTACAGTTTTGCTCACTCTTGAGCCCCTCGTAATATTTGTCATATAAATTTGTGTTTATTCACTAATAAAAAGCGTTTTTTTCTTTCATATTTTATTTGATTATTAGCTAAAAGAGTTTTTTCTTTTTAAAATGCTTATATTGAACCACTCAAAAACGCTTATATTGAACCACTACAATATGCTTTTAATCTAAAAATTAACTTTACTAACTCCTTTTAACGACTGTGAGATACTTTTTTGAGTTATTGTTTGATCAGTGGAACGCTAAATATAGTTTTATATTTAGCATCCCACTAATATAGATATCCTGATATTTAGCTTTCTGTAGCTTATCTCCTACTATAAACAGGAAGATTTAACAAATCATGAATTTAATAAATAATTTAATTTAATTTAATAAAATCCTAAAATTTACCAAAATTTAATCCATGTTTTTTAATCCAATTTAATGCATGATTTAGATTGAACAAAGCATCTGCGCTTTTTCTATTTTTTAGATATTATATATTGTTAATCTTTTTTTCTGCTTAATAGAAGCAAAAAGAAGTTTACACCACAAATGAAGTAGCATATGTGCTTCATATCAAAACTGAAGTTGATGGTGCAAGAAACTAACTATACATGAGTTTCCACCAACCTCAGAATGTAGTTGACCACCAACCTCAGAATGTAGTTGAGTGGTAATCGACCTTCAATATCATTTAGTATATTAATTATAGACATGAAACAAAGTGAATGAGAATGAGTAAATGACAATACATTTCTTGCATTCTCATTTAGACATTTTCCCACAAAGTTTTGGAGTCAATTTGAGTTTGGTACGGTTAACTGTTTCATCAGGATATACCTCGTCTGGCTATACTACTTCCCTGGCCTACTTGAATGTGAAAAAAATAAGAACATTTTTGTTATCTATATTTTCTTTATAATACCTCCGGTCAAAAAAACTTTAAAATATTTATTCCAAGTAACCAAAGTTTCATGTAAGCGCCAAGACCCGTAGACATTTATAAATTAGTCGAGCTGTTTTTACGAGTTGGCTGAAGTTCCTCATTTTGCTTTCTTTTCTTCCCAGAACTTTCTTTAAAAAGTTTTGAAGTTGCAAGGTTGTCCATTGAAACTAAAATGCTTTCTGGCAATAGGTTTGCTGGCAGCAAGCATAATGCTTTAAAAAAGTTATACTCATTATTTTTTCCAAACGTTTTTGTTCCATATATAATGTAATTAATTGCCTCTATTAAGTTATGTCCTTTTGCCTTTTTTTTCTTGTTTTCAAAAATTGGATAATCAAGTCCTTCAAATATAATTCTCGGACATTTAATCTCAATGCCATTAACCAATTTAACCTCTTTTGTATGAGTACATTGAAGACTTTGTTCAATCTTTTCTAATGAAGTCTTTACTTCATCAGCAGCAGTTTGTTTTTTTTCTTTAAGCTTTTCAATTAAAGCTTCAATAGCTTTGGAAGCGCAATCAATGACCATGTCATTTAAACTCTTGAGTTCTTGGCTTGTGCATTCTTGACTCATACTCTCGACTTGTGTATTCTCGATTACCTGTGTACTCACTTCGTCATTTTTCAAGAGTTGCTCCAGCCGTTCTTTTTCTGTCCGAAATATTTCACTTTGAGAATCACTTCCTTCACAAAAGAGATAAAACAAGTTTAAAGGCATACATAAGTAGTTCTCAAAGCTATACACGTCTATGACATGCAGACTTTTTTTTGGCTTATTTCCTTTATCTTTATCAATGAGGCCCCAATACATCACTGGTGGTTCCTCAATATTTTCTTTTTCTATCGGCATTTTTACTGTGCCTAGTTTTTTATCAATATTATCAAACTTATAAACTTCAATAACAACCTTTTTTTTAACATTACTGCAACCTCCTCCAACATCATTTTCACTCTTAAGATTGTTAATTAGAGCTTCAAAATCTTTTACTTCAGGCAAGTTATGATCCAAAGGCAACTTGCTAAAACTCACATATAATTTACTCAACCTATCCGGAGGAATGAAATTTATTCCAACTGGAGTAAAAAAAATTTTGGCCGAATATTTTGTAAGTTTGTTGGTTTCGTTGAGTTTATGATAAACAATGCTATAAAACTTTGCATCGTCTTTGTTCTCAACAAGCACATAATTGACATTACGTTGTATTACATACTTTCCGTCTGACAATGCAGAGTTAGCTTCACGTGACGTTGTTAGTCTAAGAGATGAGTTCATTCGATTGAGTGCTTCTTTTTTGTCACATCTAATTTCATGATCATTCTCCATAATAAAGACACACTCATCAGGTGCAAGATTGACAGTATCCATTCTATGTGTTGCCATTAAAACTTGAATGTTAAAAGTCTTAACAAACTCTTCATAAACGATTTTAAAGAAGGTTTCACAATAAGTGGGATCTAAGTGACTATCTGGCTCATCTAAAATCATTAAACTGGTCCTGGTAATGTTAAGTTGTTTACTTTCTCCAGCCTTAAAATAAGATAGCCAAGCCAGTAAATCTAAAATCACTTTTTCTCCAGAAGAGAGCCCTGAAAACGGAATTTGTTTTTCATTCGTAACTCTAACGAACTGTATTTCTTTGCGTCCGTCCTTGTTGGTTTCCCATTTAAGTCGGTAAGTAAAGTTGTATTTTTGCAATACTTTGTTAATCTCTTCACATGGATGTTCAAACTTTAGCTCCATCTCCACATATTTTTCAAAAAGCTTATCCATGAATTTCGAATTGGCTACTTCCTTAAGAAATGTTTTGTAAGAATCAACAGCTACATTAGTCATGTTTTCCATTTTAAAATAGAAATCACAAAGAACTCCTAGTCTCCTGATATTATACATGTACCATTGAAGTTTATTTACTTTTTCATCATATAACTGAAACACTTTATTTATAATGCTTACAGGATTTGAAATGATGTCTCGCATATCACAATCTAGCGGGTAAGAAACTATTATTTTAGCAACGTTGATGTCAAATGTATTGTCATTTGGATCACAAAGTTCTCCCCTACCAATTTTCTCAATCAAATCCTGACCAATACTAGAATCTTTCAAATAATCTAAAACATGAACGTCTTTAGTTATTGCATAATTCTTGCATGATTGTATAAAACTGTCATAATCATACGGGAATACATCACCACTAGTAATACTGCCACTAATACTTTGAGTGTAAGAATCACTTCTATATACAATAATTCTTTTTCTTTCCGGATCGTTCGCATAATCCCTTATTTCATAAAGTAACTGCGTTTTTCCAACTCCATTTTTGCCAGTAATAACAGCAAAGTTCGGAATGTTTTCCCAAATCAAGCTCAGCACTTTGCTATTAGAAAAGTTAATTCTGTCAATTTGCCCTTTTCTTTCTCCACTTTCAATAAAAGAAATAGACATCCTAGAAGTTCAAGGTATTCTGTTTACCAACAAGTATTCTACAAAACAAAATGAATTATAAATATTGTTTATACAACATAAAATAGAAGGAAGAGACATGTAAGATACACTTTTGTTATTTCTTTTTAAACATTATAGGAAAACTAAAATCGCAATCAAGAAGAGGAAAGCCCACAAAAGTATTTTTTGAAACTTTACTTTAGGAAATCTTTTCCTTTCAACGGTCTAGAAGCACAGTTTCAGAAATACTTACTTAGAATATGCAATGTGGCCAATTACATTATTGAAATCGAAAAAAAAAACGCTTTTAAAATCTTTTAAATTTTCAAATTCCTAATGCGCAAAACGAACGCAAAAAGAGTTTTCGGTTTGAGGCTTAAGTTTTTTTAGAAACCGAATTAGATAAATCCTTTTTTTGTGGATTAAGGAGCTAAATTATTACATTACGTGAGTGTCTTGTCATCATTTTTAAAATTTTTGAGGAATTATCTTAAAATTAATTTGTCTGCTTTATTTATAACTTTAATTGTTTTATATGTAAGTTACTAATGTAGTATTGTATAATCAATAATGACATCTAATAGTAATATAATTTGTTATCAAGACGAAATGATTAAAAAACGAAGAAATTACAAATATGTATGCTACTTAAAGTTTCATGCCTAGATGCAAACATCATGAAAATATGCTCTGTAACATTGAGAACTCTACACTATATGAATGTTATATTGCACTATACCAACATGAGATTTTGTATTTCAAAATAATACAACTTGAAGCAACTGTCTATATACGAAGATACATACATACATACATACACACATACATACATACATACATACATACATACATACATTTATACATATATATGTGTATATATATATATATATATACATATATATATATATATATATATATATATATATATATATATATATATATATATATATATATATATATATATATATATATATAATATATATATATATATATATATATATATATATAAATATATATATATATATATATATATATATATAAATATATATATATAAATATATATATATAAATATATATATATATATAAACATATATATACACACAAAAGAAGTCAAACAAAAACAGTTTTAGCAAATGCAAAGTACTAAATTTTCACTTGGATTCTCAAACTTTCATATTGCATCTCAAGTAGTAAATGTTCAAACTATAAAATTAATTGGTTTTTTAATGTCTTATAATCTTTTACACTGATGCCCAGCCTTTCTTTTTGTCTAATGCTTAGCTCCTGTTTGCTAACGTCGAGATTTGATCTTTTTCTGAAAATAAAGATAAACAAAGCTAACCAGCAGATTATTAATGAAGATAATCGAGAGTGATAAACTGATTAACAAGATTTTTTTTGGTAATATTCATGAGAAAATCATAAGTTTTTAAAGTTTAGAGAAGTAGGTGATATGAAGTATTAGGTGCCTTTTCAAATAAATTGGTTGCATAGCCTTAACTTCTATAGAACCGTGAAGTCGGTATCTGAAAAAATTCAAACTTTTAAATGTTTTTTTTTTTTTAATTTTAATCTTAAGAACCAAGTTCTTTCTTATCTTAGGCTAAATGAGCTATAACCAAGGGACGCCAGCGATCCGCGGGCGCTTAAAAATTAGAGAATAGGAATCTATTTTAAAAATATCTACTTGAAAAATACGAAACCGTGTATAAAAGTATACCATTTAATATTTACTTAATAAAATAATTCATATTTATTTTTAAAAGTACTAGCAAATGTCAAACAAGTATCGACTATAAATGCCGCATGAAACTAAATAATCATAAAACGTTTTCAATGCATGACTTTGTTGTTTAGATATTTACATAATTAAAAAACTTTTTGCAAAGAAATTTTGCAGTGTGCCTATTGTTTAAGTAATATAATTATTGGGCAAATAAATTTGGCAATATATTGCATAGCAACTCGCATAGCAACGGGCTTTTAAAAAAAGTTGAATGCTGTTTATTTATATTTTTGATATCTAATAAACATTTTTAAATTTTAGTCTAAAGCTATACAGTATAATGATAATAAGTTTAAGCAATAAAACCCCTAAAATGAAATTACGAATGGTTAAACTAAAAAACGATTAACGTCGAGAAGTTTAAGTGCAATACAAAAATTTATGTTTTTTCTAACTTAACTTAATTTAATTCTAACATAATCTTTCTTAATTGTTCGTAACTGCAAGTTCTAATATTATTTACTTTTCTGATCTTCGAGGCGACATACTTGTGAATAACGACATTGGAATTCTTTTTTTGCTGTTGTCAAATTTTTTTTTTTTTTGTATTTTGGTGTCACCACTTTTATTGGTGTACCCGAATGTGGTCTGCACCCCCAGCACCCACGTGTGAAGCCATGAAGGTGATGCATGATTAATGTAATGTTATTAATAACCAATTGTAATTGGTTATTAATAACATTACATTAATCATTGGTTATTAATTTTTTTTCTTAATTTTTAGTAAAAATATTTAAATATCACCAGTGTTTATTAAATTTTCTGGTTTTTATTGTGTTTTCTAAAGTTGTCAAAGCGATTCATGTCTTATTTTAAAAAAGTTGCCCCAACACTTGTTCATGTTGCTGATATATGGTATATATAGGATGTCGTTGGTCAAGTACTATTAAAACAGTCTCATTTAAATTCCAATTGCTTTAACAGCAAATTTAGTAATGAAATGAACTTCATGATTGATTAAAGATAGCACTTGACTTTTGAGTTTTATGTCAAATACTTCTTACGCAGTAATGCAAATCATACTTCACTAAACTTTTAGAACTTTTTGTTCATGCTACTAAAATTCTTACACAGAAAAGCCTTCCCAGCAAGCACACAACGTTATTTAAACGTTGGATTTTCGTTGTTTATTGGTCACGACGTCAATCCACCAAATACCAACGTTATATTAACGTCGAAATAATCAACGTGGCTAGATAACGTCATGCTCACGTTTTATTGACGTTTGATTTCATAAGCTTTAAATTCGTCGTATTTCTTATTATTATCAACGTTACATCAACGTTCGGTCAACGTTGAAAAAAAAAAATTTTTCATTACCCTAACAAATTTGTTAGGGTAATGTTTTGCAAATGAGACACTTAAGCACTGCTTATTTAATATAAACGATGTTTGTTTGAAAACTGAGCTGGTCAAGTTCGAAGATTCTAAAATAACCCTTAAAAGTATGAACAAAAAGAGTCTATCGATGACTTCTCCAAAGATCATTTAATGACAATATATGCTTGTCGTCATTAAATTATAAATTTTGCTCGTTCAATCCAAATAAAGAACCTGTAAACATATGATTTCAACTGAAGTTGGGAACGCCATTGTCTTTTTGTAAAAGCATTTGTTTTAAAAACCTGTTTTCAGCAAAAAACGTTTGAAAGGCCTTTAGTAAAGAAAGCTTTAAAAATGTTTTTCGTATATTTTAAAACAATCGTTTTTCGCATATTTTAAAATAATCATATTTTTTTACAACCAACAACAAACTAATCACGGGTTATTGCGTGATAAAAGTTAAAAAAACGCTAAACTATCTATGGGATGTGAACCTTCTTATTTGGAGCTTCAAATTCTTTCGCCCAATATTTTGGTTAAATCAGGCGTAAAAAAAATGTTACAAAATTTTATATTCACAAAAGTTCTTACCCTTAAATCTGTGTTTATCAGGTGTTAAACTCAAAGTAGAAAAGAAAAGAAAACTAAAGTATTAGCATCAACTTGAATTTAACTTGAATTTAATTAAAATTTTCTTAATACTTTTTCCTGTTGTCTTATTTTTCATCTTTTAGAAACTCACTCTTAAAGCCGTTCAGATGTAAACATTTGTTATTAAAACCTTGAACTCCCAATAAAAGTAATATATCAAATAAAACTCATTGGTTAAAATTTTTTCTTTAAGAGTCATTCTATTTGCCATTCACTGGAAGAAATACTTTTAATTAGCCAATTATCTGGCATTATGTAAAAGACGCCAAAATTAAAACAAAAAGATGCCATTGCAGAAAAAATGACATTTTGTCATTTTTTTATGTATATTAGGGATGGTACTTTTACTTATTTTGATGTAAAAAAAAAAAAATTACTTTACATAACTTAGATTAAATTATGAAATATATTTACATTTTAAAGTAATTCATTTTTTAAAAAATAACATTATATTACATAAAATTACTTAAAGATAATTTAAAAAAAGCGTAACTTATTAAAAACATTTAAAATGCGTTATTTTTTTATTTCAAGTAAAAGAAGTTTACATGAGAGTTATTTACTTTTTGTAAATTACTTTTAAAAGTAAGCCGGGTGAAAGAAATTTACTTTAAAAAGTAATTTAGATAAATGCTTATACAATTAGTTTGTATCGAAATGTAATTTACTTTTTACATGTAAAAGTAAATTATTTTTGAAAGTGATCTTACGTAAATATAAGATATTGAAAAAGTTATATTCACTTTAAAAAGTAAGAGAATAATGCATCGTTATATGAAATTACTTTTATGCGTAAAAGTAACAAAAATTAAGGTGGTAGGCCTATGAAAAAATTTTTTCAAGTATTAAAGATATATTTACAATAAAACTAATCAGTTGTTAACAATAATTATGAAATTAAACATAAAATCAATAAAATATATAAAAAAATGGCCTCGCTTGCCTCGAAATTATATTAAAAAGTGTGAAAAAAACGAAAACTTCAAAACACAATTTCTCAAAAACGACAATAAATCAAAACTTCAAATTTGGTATGGTAGTTCTACATATGTATAAAATTCATTTGTCATAGGATTTTTAAATTTGCCTTCCTAGTTCAGATTATATTGACTTTTAAACTTGAATATATATTTTTATAAAAAAACTCTGGCAGATAAAACCACATTGTAGCGCCCCAAAAAAAGAAATTTTAAAAATCTTATGACAAATGAATTCTACATGTATGAAGAACATATCCTGAAAATTTCAGCTTAATTGCTTACTTTAAACTGGAGATATCATGTTTTAAAATTTAAAAAAAAACTAAAAATCTCAAAATGAGAAAAATCGAGTCAAAAATTTAAAATCAAAAAATTACGTCTAAAAACACTCCTTAAAAGCTACCAGTGCTATATGAATCAGTTTTTTCAGTATCTAAGTATCCTTTATGAAGAGATCTAAGTTTTTTTCTTTGCCTTTTGCATATTGAAGTTGATTTACGATGCTTGTTTACAATTCGCTTTTGGTCCTTTAAAATCAGTTTTGGAATAGTCAATGATCCTAACAATCCGAAGTGACTTAAAACAGATTTTACCCCATCTCCACCGTCATTATAATGAACTATTGCAGAGTTTATACAAAGTTCAAATGTTCTTCTACTTACAAAAATGTTTTTAGGACATCGAGTCCATAAAATTGAATGAAATGCTTCATTTGAAATTTGGGTTTGACCATGTAAACATTTACTTAGCAAATCGTCATCAGATAAATCTTTAAAAATAGGTTTTATTATATTATGAATAAAGATAGGCAAGTTAATTTTGTTTGTGTGAGTACTTGTACCTTTAAGCTTATCTAGTTGCCACTTGCACCATGAATATTCATCCCTAGGACACATAGAATGACGAATGCTATTATCACTAAAATTTGTACTGTGCCACAAAACTACTCCTATTGCTTTTTTCATTGCATAAATGCTGTTAGTGTTATTTCTAATTGCAATACCATAATAATTCTGCATTGAGTTAATTGCACTATTAGTCAAATTTCCTTTTCCATGTAGGGGTTTATTTGTTCCTTTATACTTATGTACAATTTTTCGCAAGCGTGTACCAAGTCGCTTCTGCACATGCCCAATGCATTCTAATTTTATTGGTTGAATATTATAACTTTTATATGGGTTAGATTCTTCAACTTCTTTAAAAGAGGAAGTATCACCGTCCCCGAGGTATTCATGATAAATCAAATTGTATTTTTTAACTGATCGAGAAAAGATTTCCAACACACCAGCTGCTTCCATCGCACCAGATGACTTTGTATGGTTAATGTGACATATGTGATCTGCTTTCCATCTGTTGTAGGCTGGTGATCCTCTATGTTTTTTCCACATTGAACAGCCTTTACAATGCTTGGAAAAAGCTTTAGTGTCTATAATTTTGTTATTAACAACAGCAGTTACAACACCATTTAGTGATGTGAAACCCCGCCTTTGCCAAGAGCCATCAATTGTTACTCTTTGTTTAGTTGGAATATTTAAAGTTTTGTCTTGAGCTTCTTCAGCTGCTTTTTTCATACTATTAAGAGCAACCTTCTCATATGCTGTATAAATTTCATTGTCATTAAGTTTAGAGAATGGTGTTTTAGATAAAGAAAACATATTCATGCATTGAGAAAATGTTTCCATTGCAGTAAAACCTTTACCAATTTCACGAAAACCAATTACTGCTCTTGCATTTGCTTCGTAGATTTAAGGACCTTGACCATGGTTTTGTTTAATGCATTCTTTTGATGTATAAACAGATTTAAACCATTCACATGACTCACATAACAGTTCTAAATTATGGGCAAATCCCTTTCTCTTCTTTCTGTTATCAATGAGAGTTATTTTTTTATGGCCACATTCAGGACATACTAACAAAGGTTGAAATAAACTCTTAAGTATAGAGAAATTAACAAATAAAAAGTAATCATCTTCCTGCCTTATTACTTCACTCTTGGTATTGAGATTAGTTTGATCTATAATTAGCCTCTTTTTACTTATGCAAGATGAAACTTTTTCTGATGAAATATTTGAAAGATTTATTCTTGAATATTTGTTTAAAGGAGGCTTTTTCTTTCTTTTTCGTGAAAAATTTTGCTTGTTGCTTTTTCCAGAAGACATTACAATTATACACCAGTACAACTTGTTTGATTTAAATCAAGAGTTGAAAAATTCATAAATAATGATTTTATTCCACAACCAATATACAGTTCAATACGACAATTATTATAAGAAAATGTGATTTTAAAGCATGACCAAAAACAGCGCAGATCTATATTAAATTGGAAAAAGAAGCTTCACAAGATTTGTCATTTTGACCATCAAATTTGGGTAAAATAAAGGTTTTAATCTTTCGTTGCTAAGGTAAATAAACAAACTAGCTGATAATATAAGTTATTTTAAACCCTTTTAGTTTGATCAAACCTAAAAAAGTTATATATCAGAAGATAGAGGATAAATTTTTACATAAATACAATACATTACCTATTTTTTCAATTTTTGATCAAAAATCTCTATTTTTCATAGGCCTACCACCTTAATATAGGCAACTTACACAAAAGCTATTTGAAAAAAACTAGTTACCATTACAAGTAATTGTAAATTTTTATCATTGAAATACTATACTTTACTTAGTAAGTAAAAAGTGAGTTATTTTATTTACTTTTATCAAATAACAGTCATTTTATGTTGTTTTAACATACTGATTGGTAAGAAAAGCAGCGTATTAAGGAGAATTGCCTGCTTCTCGGTACTTCTGGGTTATAATGTTAGGAATTATTCTGCATGTATGCGGGCCGTTTTTGGGGAGGGGTTTTGTAATTGGGGGCAAGTTTAATAAACATGGTGGGTTGCTTCCTATCCATGCCAATCCTTGACTGCGTCACTTTTCCAACGGGGCGCACTTTTTCGAAAACTTCCTTTATATTGCGCTTTTTGATCAAACATTATTTTTTATGATGATATAACGCATCAGCGTTAATAATCCCTTCCGGCGGCAAAGTAACATTATACCGAAACACGAGCTCTTTTTGGAGGTGCAAAACATTGCTGTCCGCTTCCCAAAATATTTTTGCCTCTACCTACAGTAGCTTCCGCCTTCCGATTGGCGGCCGCAGCTAGAAAATTTTTTGGAGGCCGGCTCCAATCGAGAGGAAAGCTACTGGCGGTTGCCATCAGAAATTATTTTGTATGCAAGAAGATTTAAAGGTTGCCTTCAGTGGTTTTCCCTTCTAAACTGGCGTCAAATGGAAAAAACGGAAGAAAATTTAAAGTTTGTTTTTCCATTATTAAGCAATTTAAAGATTAATTAGTGCAAAATACATTTTTCCAAAAAGAAAGTATATTTGTATGCGGAGAGTGAAAGTCTCATAATGACAGTAAAGCAATTCTATCGCAACAAATTATATTTAGGAAAAAAAATATTCCATTTTTGTGAAAGCTTTAATTATCGGAAAAAATTCAATCAAAGCCGTTATTCAACTCTAAAGTCCCTTAACATGTTTCATAATTCGTTTAACGCATTATCAAATATGTTTAGGGTGAGATATGAACCTTTCAAAAAGTTTTACAAAAATTATAAATCAAGTAAGTATAAATTATTTGATTGAAAATCGAGTTCCGTCAGGGGCATGGGAGGCCAATAGACTTTCTAGTAAAGGTTTATACACCCAATTAATTCTCATTTTGGTTATCGTGATTGTTGTTATCAACCACGCTGAATAACAACAACCTCTTTAATGCTATTAACAAAAACCACTCTGAACATTAATTCGAAGTTTAGAAAATGATTGTAAAATGCAGACCAATTTATACTAACTGTATAAAAAGTCTGAAACAAAAACAAAGAACTAGTCAGTGTTTTAAAACAAATTACAACTAAAAGTTTGACATTTTTAAAGCAAATTAAAAGCCAAATAAGATTTGAATGCTTTTGTTTAAGAATATAAACAATGTACAATTATATAAACAAAATCAATCGCTTGAACAAGAAAAAGGCATCAATTAACCCCATCACTGAGTCCCATTTGAAACGTATTATATAACCCCGTAGCATTATGGCCAATTAAATCTTCAAAAAATATCCCGTGTTAGGTGCAGCTTAAAAAAAAAAGCTCCATATATTTAAAAAACAGCCCCATAAATCGCTGGGGTGTGGGGTAGCCTAACCACGGCCCCGTTTGCAAAATGCTAAAATGTTTAGGATAAACAATAAACAATAAACATAAACAATAGTTAAAAAAAAATAAATTAATAGTTAAATTAGACGCTGTATTGTGTTAAAGTAATCACACAATTTTTTTGGTTTGTCAAATCGCTGAACCCCGTATTGGCTTTTTTAAAAGACTTATTTCATAATAAAATGTATAAAATTTCTTCCACATCATCATGATATAAAAATATAAAATACAAACTACATAAGTGAAATATAAAAAATATGAAAAATATAAAATACAAACTATATAAGCGAATTACTTCCATCCTGATTTACCTTAAATACCAAGTTTTTGTTTAGCCATATCTTCTTTTTAAGTAGCATTGGGTACGTAATTTTCTTGAGCTCATGTTACATCTTTAATTTCGATAAATAAAGTTAGCAACACTGAACGCAATTTATTACTTTAGTATCAATTTCAAGTTTAGTAATTTCTTTTTGCACAAATGCTGTAAATCTACTATTTAATTGTCTTCCGTAGAATCTACGAAAGCAAACTATATTTGATTTGTATTTAAACTTCTTTGTTAAATAATGCGCTGTTATGCAAAGCCAATAGGATCCAACCCTATTCTTCCACAAATCGGTTGCTTGGGCAATATGGGTAAATGACTTAAGTTTAGCTCTAAGATCGTTCTTGTATTGATAGAATTGCTTTCTCAATCGCTTCGCTATTGTCTTTCGATGAGGTGGCTTGTAAAGTGGAGCAAGAATGTTTAGAAGGCGTTGCATTCCAGGTTTATGAAAATCGTTAAAAGGACGGCCACCTTGAATAATGCAATTTATTACGGCTTCATCTATTTCATCTTTGTTCTGCATTCCAACTAATTTATCTTGAACAAGTAACTTTTTTTGAGAATCGTAAAGGTACTCATATTTTTTATGAACATGAAAAATATGTTTTCGCAGATTTGATTCAGGCCCACATAAAAGGTTTCCATTCTCCGGGCACATCAAACAAACATACTTATTAGTGTTAGCAACAAATGAAAATAGAGTCTTATTAGGTAATGCTTTTGTTTTACGGACTGATTTTATAACTTGATCATCGTCAGTATCAGAGTTCGAACCTTCAGTACAAGCAACAGTTTATAAAAATATATTTCAAGTATCAACGCAAATTAAAGACTGATGCAAATACATGACTGTACAGCAAGTATTTATTCTGGGTCATTTACTTTCTTTGACCTTTCTGTTTTCATTTGCAAGTTCATCTTAATATTTAAAAAAAATTTACAAAATTATGTAAATATGAATATGTAATATTGTCACCAGATAGGCGTCTTGCTTCAACAGTTGGCGTGTTTGTTTCAGATAAAGACAAACGTTTCTGGCATTGTATGTTGATAAAGTCTTGCGTTCCAAATAACCCACCCAACATGAGACGACTTTAAAACGTATGTAACTTATCTTTAACTCGTCTAGACGTCTGCAACTAGTTAAAGACGTGTTTATGACGGCTTTTTCACACCTCGTTAAGGCGTCTTCCGACAACCAGTTTAAGACGCCCGCAAGACATCTTAACAAGACGTCTTACAGAATAACCAGTTTAAGAAGTCCGTAAGACATCTGAACAAGACGTCTGTCGGAACAACCAGTTTAAGATGTCCGCAAGACATCTTAACAGGACGTCTTACAGAATAATCAGTTTAAGACGTCCGTAAGACATCTGAACAAGACGTCTTTCGGAAGAACCAATTTAAGACGTCTTTAACACATCTTAACAAGACGTCTGTTGCAACAACCAGTTTATGATGTGTTTAGGAATAACCAGTTTAAGATGTCTTTCAGAATAACCAGTTTAAGACGTCTTTAACTTATCTTAACAAGAAATCTGTCAGAATAACCAGTTTAAGACGTCCGTAAGACTTCTTAACGAGACGGTTGTCGGAACAACCTTGTGTATTTTGATAAAGTTTTGCTTTCAAAATAAAGGTCTTTTAAGCAATTTTTCTTTTTTGTCTTTTTTTCCAGTCATTGTTGTCGAAAAAATTAATCATAATTAAAATGGTGCTTGCCTTGTATACGAGAAGTTTCAGATTCAAATCGAAAATAAAGACCCTCAATCATTGTTATGGTTTTGAAGTCCCACACAGAATAGTTGAATTTATGGAACATAAGACAATTAAACGATCAGTTTGTAACATAGTTAAAAAAAAAGTAGAACATGTAAAAAGTATTTTGATATTTGAAGTTCGCTGAAGAAATGATTTGAGAATAGTAACTTGAATCAGTTGTGTAACGTAATTTCAATTAAAATTTCTACAACTGTCGTAATTAAAACTTGATTTACCCACAAACGATTACAAATAGGAAATCATCATGATCACACTTATCAACAAGTTATGAACAAGTTATCTAAACTTAAAAAAAAATCTCCTCACAAAAGTCACGGTTCATTTCGGTAGTGGCTTGAACAGAAATTTCGGCCGAAACCGAGTAAGTAAAAAGTTGTCAAAGCAGAAATTTTTCGTTCACTAAATTGGTTGTCAAAAGAAAATTTTTTTCTACGCGTCAACAAAGTATTATATATGAATATATATATACATATATATATATATATATATATATATATATATATATATATATATATATATATATATATATATATATATATTCAAAAACTTTATTCATACACTGTATTAAAGAAAATTTAAAATGACTGCAGTCGCAAAGTCAACACGCAGTTCTACAGCAAAATGGTTAATTGGTCAACCAATATCAATGCTTTCCCATCTAAAGCTTCCAACGATTTTGGAAGTATTAAAATGTTTTTTCTTCCACCATGAGGTGAAAGGATTGAGTATACATGAAAGTTCGGTAACAGTTATCAAATCAACTTGTGAATTTTGGGAAAAAGCTAAAATTCCTACAATTCGAAAAGATAATGCAGTTACAAGGCTTGAAAATTTTCATAAAGAATATACGGATCTATTAAAAGACAGAAATAAGAAATCAGCTGTTGCTAGAAGCAAAGTA
Source organism: Hydra viridissima (assembly GCF_058129835.1). NCBI lineage: Eukaryota > Metazoa > Cnidaria > Hydrozoa > Anthoathecata > Hydridae > Hydra > Hydra viridissima. The sequence continues at coordinate 3,202,494 of NW_028324310.1, forward strand.
ACAGACTTTGAAAAGAGAATTATGAAACTTTTTGATATTGCGCCAACTAATGTTTTTGATTTAATAAAAATTGCTGAAGATCGCGATTTCCTCATAGATCAACGAGATGATAGAAACATGGTCTTGGGTTCCATTGATAAAGATGATGCAGAGAAAGAAGAAAATAAAGTTTTTGCAGGGAGATAAGTTTGGATAAGCGTTTGCGAAAAGAAGCGTTAAGGAAACAACGCTCTGAAGAAGTAGTTGTTCTTGAGAATTCAACTTCGCCTTCAAGTTCTGCTAGTAGTGATCATGATGATACCGTAGTTTTGAAAGGAAAAGATGATGTTGCAGAAAGCTCCGGTCTAAAAAGGAAGCGTTCTATAAAAAAAATTATTACCCTGAAGTTGTCGCTTCCTTATTTAGAGGAAAAGTAAGCAATCGTGTAGCAATGCGAACTATAGCAGCTACAATGCAAAGTTTAGGAGCTCCCATTGAAGAGTTCTCTATATCTGTTACTACTTTTCATAGGGCAAGAACTGATTATCGTGAAACTCATTACAATGAAACGAAAGAAAATTTCAAACCGGATGAACCTCTCGTAGTTCATTGGGATGGAAAAATGATGGCAGACATCGATGGAAGTGAAAATGTTGAGCGTTTGTCAGTTTTAGTAACAGGGCGTGGTGTTGAAAAACTTCTGGGAGTGCCAAAATTTCCTGATTCAAAAGGAGAAGCCATTGCTACTGCAGTTGTAGCCTCCCTCCATGAATGGGACGCTTCGAATCTTATTAATAATCTCTGTGGCATGTCGTTTGATACCACAGCTAGCAATACAGGATCTGAGAAATGTGCTTGTAATTTACTTGAAGAAAAATTAGGAAAAGAATTATTGAATTTAGCTTGTCGTCATCACATTACTGAAATTGTTGCAGGATCTGTGTTTAAAATTTATTTTCCAACAACGTCCGGACCAGATGTTGCTATTTTCAAACGATTTAAACAAGCCTGGAAGAATATCAAGAAAGATGATTTTAGCCCAACAGTGCAAGATGAAGAAGCTGAAAGATATCTTTCAAACGTCTCGATTGAAAAAAAATTGTCTATAATTAATTTCTTAAAAAAATGTTTGCAAGACTCACAACCACGAGATGATTATAAAGAACTTCTTGAATTATGTCTAATATATTTAGGAGAGCAACCTCCTAGTGGAATAAGATTTAAAGCACCTGGAGCCTTCCATCATGCTCGGTGGATGGCAAAACTTATTTATTCAATTAAAATATGGTTATTTAGAGATCAGTTTAAAATGGTGCAACATGAATTAAACGCAGTAAAAGATATTAGCATGTTTGCTGCGTTAATATATGTTCGACAGTGGTTTACTGCACCACTCAGTGCCTCGGCCCCATTTAATGATTTAGATTTTCTAAAAAATATTGAAGAATATCGTGAAATGAATGAAAATATAGGGACCGCTGCAACCAAGGCAATGAAGCGGCATCTATGGTATTTAAGAGAAGAACTTATATCTTTGGCCTTTTTTAGTGATAATGTAGAGATTGAAGTTAAAAGAAAAATGATAACTGCCCTTCAGCGTCAATGCGTAGACAATAATAGGCCATCAAAGAAATTAGCAGATATTACAAATGTAATGAGTAAATCCCTTGAGGACTTTGTAACGTGTAAATCATTTTCATTTTTTAATTTCTTAAATATTGACATTTACTTTGTCGAAGAAGATCCTTCAAACTGGAAAAACAATGAGTCGTATGCCGACTCTAAAGAAGTAGTGAAGTCTCTTAAAGTTGTTAACGATTGCGCCGAAAGAGGGGTGAAGTTAGTACAAGACTTTAATGCTGTCTTAACAAAAGATGAAGAGCAGCAAAAGTATGTGCTAAATTTAGTTGCAGAAAACAGGGCTGTCTTACCAGATGCAAAAAAAAACATTGAGTGCTAAACCAGGCGACAATGAGCAGCTGTTGTTATTTAATGTTGTTTAATAAAAATTATTATGTGTAATAACAGCTTTATTTTCGTTTTTATTTTATTAAAATCGAACGGTAAATAACCGAAATGTGTACAGATAACGAAGGTAAATATTTTACTGAACTTTTGAAAATTCCAATTTTAGAGGGGTATAAAGATCGCCCCAGCGCGACCTCTAAATATTAACCGATTTGGCTGATTTTTTCGGTACAATGTTTTTTTTCATAAATGAACACATTTAGACCTTAGGAATAACAAAAAGTAAAAAAAAGTTTTTTTGGATTACCCTAATATATATATATATATATATATATATATATATATATATATATATATATATATATATATATATATATATATATATATATATTATATATATATTTAAATACTGAAGGATGTTATGCTACCCTTCGCAGAAAAAAACCTACCTTTGATTTGGGTCTACCAACAAGATAATGACCCAAAGCATACAGCAAAGGTAGTAAAAAATTGGTTTCATAACGAGAAAATTTGGATTTTGAATTGGCCAGCCCAATCACCGGACATAAACCAATGGAAAATCTCTGGGCACACGTTAAAATTGAATTGGGAAAACTTCCTAAGACCAAAAATAAAGGTGAGAATTGGAAAAAAATTAAATACATTTGGAAAAATATTCCAATAAGTACATGCCAAAAATTAGTTGATACCATGCCGAAAAGATGAGCAGCATTAGTTGGGAATAAAGGGTATAAAACCAAATGTTAATAAACCATAAGTAAATTAAATTTTTACTTATTATTGTTCATTATTTCCAAGAAAATATGTACTTAATTTTGATTTACCTATATTTTTGCACAGTAGATATATTTAAAAATAATCTAATTATATAGGCTAGGAAACAAATTTTGTTTTTTAATTGTTTCCTTACATTAAAAATACTAGTTTATAATTGAATTAATTGTAGAATAACTAATTAAATAAATTAGATTACTATCAAGTACTTATTTTGTACGAAAAGTCAAATTATTTAACACACCACTGTGTATATATATATATATATATATATATATATATATATATATATATATATATATATATATATATATATATATATATAAACATATATATACACCTTAGCATAAAAAATCTTCAACTTTATAATTGTAATTCCGTTACGGAAAGAGCACGAACGTTCAACGGCGTTACAGATTTAACTATTTCAATATATTTTACTTGTGAATATGATAAAAATATGTAAGCGGTTTTTTTATGACGATATTTGAGGGATATTTTTGGAAAACTATCCGGTATAAATGAACAAGAAAATTTGTAAAGAGAGGTTTCTTTTGGAGAGATAGCTATTGTCATTTTATCGATATGTTTGTTGCAAGAAAGCTAAAATGCCCTTATTATAATCTGTTTTTATATGCCCTTATTATATTTAGTGTCCCTCCTTAGTTTTTAAATAATAAAAACATTTATACATAAAACCTAAAAAAAAACTACTTATAAATTTGCTTTTCAAATAATCTCTTGTTCCGAAATGGGTGTCTCCTAGGGTAATTGCGTCTTTTCCTTACTACTATGTTTAAGGTATTTTTAAATTGGTTTAAGAAAGAAAACCGAAAACCCCACCCAAATATCTCCCTGAAAAAAAATTCCCCTGGAAAAAATTCCCCCCCCCCTCCCAAAAAATAAAAACAAAAAAAACTTTAGTTTAAATTACAAGACTGCCTCCCAACGTCCTAACCGTAAGTTGTTGTGTGTACTATTTCGTGCATGTTCTCCCTAACAGCCAGTCTATATATGTACACTCCGCCGCACTAATTCTAAAAAAATCAGTCGTTAAAACAAAAATAAAAAAACAACAAATAAATTTAAAAATTCACACATTAAAAATGGTATCAGTTACAATGATATCTATCTAACAATATAAAAAAAACTACTTAGGCATTTTTCCTGGGAGGTTTTTTTCAGGAGGATATTTTTCTTGATACTGTCTGAATTCCATACGTTCCGTCATTGAAATTTTCCAAAAAGATACCTGTTCCAGCATAAGACTAGTAAAATATTTCCATTTTTAGCCAGGAATTTAACTTTTTTTTTTAACCAGTGTCTAATAATAGTTTCAAAGCAAATGCGAAATTCTTCCGGAGCAAGGAATGAATTGCCAATATAATCATGGATCGGAGTCGATTATTGATACTTTAAGGGTGGACAGGAAAAAAATATCTAAATCCGTTCAGACCAGTTGTTGCCCCAAATTAAATTAACTATGCTTTACTGCAAGTTTTGTTTTACTGCATTTCACTCTCTTATACAATATCCTTTCAAAGAAAATCTAGACCAAAAGTAAATTTATTTACTTTTTAAGTAAAGATTACTTTTAATTTTAACTAAAAGTTATTTAAAATGTAAACTTAAGTAATCAAAAGTAATTTTATATAATTTACTTTTAATAGCCATTTCATTTTAGTTATAAAATAACACCTGTCTACTTAGGAAAACTAATTATCTAAGTAAATTTTATTTATATTTAATTGCATGTAACTTTTTTATAATGTATCTTAAAATGCTTTTTTTTTTTACAATTACGGTAATATAATTTTTTTAAAAACAAATTCTTTTTAAATGTGAAAGTAAGTTACATTTTGAGTTAAAATTATACAATGTAATGCAATTTTAAAAAAATAATTAACATTTAAATGTAAAAGTAAATTACTTTTTTATATAATCTACTTTTATATAACTTACATTTGAAAGTAAATTCACCTTTCTTTACAAAATAAAATTTGTTTTATAAAAGTAAATTTAAATTTTTTTTGAATGTTTACAATTATATACGCAATTTACTTTTTCATAAAGGCTGACTTACTTGAGTAAGTAAAAAAAAAGTAAGGAAAAGTGCCATCCCTAATGTATAATAATCTCTTTTTCTTTTAATTTCAGCGTCCTTAGAGACAACCGAGAAGAGGTTAAGAAGTTTCCTAAAGAATTAAAAGATTAACATTTTTTTAGTTTAAAACCTTCAAGATTGCTCTTATGAATTCAAATTTCATCATTTTCTAGCGTATAAAAATTATCCAATTTTCAAGGTGAAGTATTTGAAATATTTGAAAATTGGTAAAATAACAAGTAAGTACTTTTACCCATTAAAGTCACAATCGATACCACGTTTAAAAATCATTAAAAAAAAAAATTAATTAAAAAAATAGTCATTAAAAAAAAATAAGATAACAATATCAAAAAATTGTCTTCATTACTGTCACGTGATTCATTCTCACAAGAAGGGAGTAATTCACTTTTTCGAGAAGGAATCACGTGACCGTAATGAAGAGAAATAATTACAAAACGTGTAATTTCTTTACCACCTGTTTTTAGTTGAGCTTGTTTTAATGTTTTTAAGAAATACATTTAAATTTATAAAATGCATATGCAAAGAGCAAGATATAAAATTGGAATTATATGTATTACAATATGTATAAAAAAGTTGAATAACAAAGTTGGGTAGCTTTTTAATTTTTACATGTTAAAAAAACTTTAATAATGCAGGAAAACAATTTTAACTTTAAGGTGGCCAACGCCTATTCAAAATATTTCTTTAATAAGGCGTTTATATTGTTAAAATTAATCTATTCAAGTCGTAACTGATTTAAAATAAACACTTATGAAACAAAACTTGTCTTAAATATTCAACATTTGAATTGCTTTAGGGGTTTATTGTAGGAGAATTTTTCTACGTAAACAACATTTTTTTTCTTTGCTTCTCTTGTGCGTTTCAGAAAATGATATACCCCTGCAGATTGTTTTGTTAGGGTACTTAAACTGAATTGTTTTTTTTAAATGTTGTAAATATTGAAATAAATTTTATTTTTAATGGGAAGGTTTCGCTAAGTAGCGGTGCAAAATATCACTTGATTAAAAAATGAATTATTCTGCAATCTGATCTCTTCCATTTTTAAAGAAACTGAGAAGCAAAAAAATAAACCAAAACATAGATTTTTTCTTGTTTAATTTTGTTCAAATTTGCTAAAAATATATTACGGAGATAATCGGAATACAAAAATAAAATGTAATTTAAAAGCCAGATGTATAAAAAGAGCCAGCTTCTTCCGCCTATGTTTTTTGTAAGTTAACAAGTCGGATTATTTAGAAAGTTATCACATTTGAAACTTATTTACAGAGTTGTTACGGCATAATATGTCTGGCAGATCTGTCGACATATTTTTAGACATATTTTACATAGACATAAAATATGTCAGAATTATTTTTCTGTCCTCTTACTTTGACATAACTTTATGTCTGAAACATTTTCTGCCGACATAAAATATGTCATGATTATTTTTCTGTCCTCTTACTTTGACATAACTTTATGTCTGAAACATTTTCTGCCGACATAAAATATGTCCAAAATATTTTTCTGCCTACCAACTATGACATAATTTTATGTCTAAAACATTTTCTGCCGACATAAAATATTTCCGAAATATTTTTCTGCGAACTTACTTTGACATAATTTTATGTCTGAGACATTTTCTGTCGACATAAATTATGTCAGAAACATTTTTCTGTCCACATATTCTGACATAATTTTATGTCTGAGACATTTTCTGTCGAGATAAATTATGTCAGAAACATTTTTCTGTCCACATATTTTGACATAACTTTATATCTGAGACATTTTCTGTCGACATAAATTATGTCAGAAACATTTTTCTGTCCACATATTTTGACATAACTTTATATCTGAGACATTTTCTGTCGACATAAATTATGTCAGAAACATTTTTCTGTCCACATATTTTGACATAACTTGATATCTGAGACATTTTCTGCCGACATAAATTATGTCAGAAACATTTTTCTGTCCACATATTTTGACATAACTTTATATCTGAGACATTTTCTGCCGACATAAATTATGTCAGAAATATTTTCTATCCACATATTTTGACATAATTTCATGTCTGAGACATTTGCTGTTTCTTATTTTAGAAGAAAAAATCGTACAACTTTATTGCTCATTTTAGATTAATTTGACGAGTAAAACAAAAGTTTCGATTTCCCCTTGTTAGAATGTAAAAACTTAGTCTCAAACTTAGTTTTTATTATTGAATGTGGTTTTTATTATATGGCGTCCTGTGCCGCACTAGAAATTATGTTAAGTAGAAAGGAAAGTAGAACTTTTAAAGGGTCGAACCATTTACAGCATAAATTCTACGATCTAATCGTCTGCAACATAATAAAAATAGAAAATAATTCTTTGTCAGAATATTTATATCAGTTCCATGATAGGTCGAATAATTTATGGTCGAAGCAAACCTTATTAAAAATATAGTTTTTCACCAGCGCGGCGTTTCAGGTTAAAATAGATTAACCACAGGACGAACGACAATTTAAAGCAGCGGTTAGAATACAATTTTAGCCGTAAGAAAATATCTGGCCAACGTTTATCTTTTAATTTAATCGAACCGTCAGAATCGTTTTTTGAAGAGTTGTGATCTTAACCGAAAATTTACTTCAAATAAAACAAACATCAATGATAATGTTTGGTTGTTAAAATTTTTTTTTTTCTCTTACACTTTTTCTAAAGAGAAAACATCCCTTTTCAGATTGTAAATGATTGTAAAAGCCATTAAAATGGCAATTAAATGCCTTAGAATTCAGATTGTAAAAGCCATTAAAGACGTTGTAAAAGCCATTAACATTCAGATTGTAAAAGCCATTAAAATGGCAATTAAATGCCTTAGAATCAAATATTTGTCTGCTCTCCTCAACAATCCACATGGCATTACAGGTTGCTAATATTTGGAAAACTGGCTTTTTTTTTTTATCCAGTTGTATTTTGTGGCCTTTTATCTTTATTTTGGCATTTTGACACAGAAAAATTTAAGTTCTTGAAAAAGTATTTATTTTGGAAAAAAAGATGAAATCAATTTTTGCTCCTCAAGAATTTTTAAGGATAATAAAAAACAACTTTTGACTTCCGATCCAAAGATTAACTAGTTGATTTCATTGATGAAATTTGTTCAAAATAAAGTGACAGAATCGCAGAATCGTTTTGAAACAGCCGCGATATGAAAAAGGGCATTATTATGGCATTTTACATTCACGATTTTGGAATTTCACATGTAAAAAATGTTGGCAACACTGAATTTAATTGTCAATTAAAACGACTAAAATATGACGACTTGGAATGCTCGCTTCCACGTTTGAGACATTAAAACGAATTTCCTAGCCGCATTAAAAAAACTCTTGATGCTGGAGTCTTTTGACCCAAATGCAATTCAGTTGTAGATTTTTATATCACGGCCGTTTAATCTATTCTCAAAATTAACTTTGACTTTTTGTGCTAGAATTTTGTCAAGTACTTTGCTAACACAAAATCTAAAAGAACTTTATTACGTTATAAAAAAATTTTTTGTTTCGACTCTAAAAAGGTTTTCAGAACTCGATTCTTGCACTGGGGCGCCATAAAAAATTGACTAATAGAAAATGTGAAACGTTTAGTTTTTTAAACAAATTTTATTTTATCAATCAAATCTAGATTATTTTTTACCACCATGATGGAGTCTAAGAAATCATTTGAAATGCGAGTACGTAGATGGCTATAAACCAAAGCGAATCCAGAGAAATCACGTTCAACTTTTACGCTGGAGAACGCTGCACCGTAAACTACTTGCGAGATTTCATAAAGCCGATTCCATTTTGTTTTCTGGTTTTTCTTCCAGTACGCAAGAATGTTGAATTCAACGTCTAATGACACTCGCGGTTCATTAAGAGTCCATTTTAAAATTAATTGACGAATATCTTGATCTGACTCTAAAGCTGCATTAGCAACATCTTGTCTGGTTCCTCCTCCAGTATATTCAATGAAACGGCGTACTTTTTCAGCATAAATTTCTTCTGAGTTCATAGGAATCATCTCTTCAGAAGTATTTGAGGAATATGACGCATTTAATTGTATGGATTCTTCTGTTGATGAAAAACTTGATTGTTCTCGTTGAGTACAAAGTTTTTGATGAATTTTGATTAGCTGTATAATTCCTCTATTCAACATTTCTGTATTAAACAGTTGATGACCCGATGTAAAGCAAAATCTAGGATCCAGAACTAAAGCAGCAATAAATGCTTCACATTTAAAAAAAACTTGTTCTCGTGTATTGATTGCGTTGGTCAGTAGCATTTTTAATCCCAAATCACCTGCTGGAACGTCCTCAATTCCTATTTTCATTTGAATCCATCGAACGTAGAATTCACTAATTGATAATTTTGCGGATTGAAAATCCATCATAGCCGAATGTATTGGTAAAAATGCATCGAAATATTCATCTATTAAACTCCATGAAGCATCATTTAATTTTAATTGGTCGTGTCTTAGCCTTTGATATGCTTCTGCGTTGGTATGGAAATCTTCTATCATCAAAAACGTGGAATCCCAGCGTGGTTCAATGTCTACACGAGGTTTTTTTAGATTTTTAAATGTTTGAATATATGCTACTTTCTTGGATTCGATAGCAACTTTTCTGATGTTATTTAATGCGTCTTCAAACATTGATGTTACGTCCTTAGCAGCTAGCTGACACACATGTGCGCCACAAAACATGGCTGAACAGAACGATCCAACTGATTTTTCAACACAAACAGTTTGGGCTTCACTATAATTCCCTTCTTCATTCTCTAAAGCGCCAATATCAATTTCCTCGTCTTCGAAATCTATAAATTCGTCACCATAAATTTCAAGGATCACTTTCATTTGAACTTGTGCATTTTGAAGAATTTTTGAAGCCTTCGTCATGTTCTTTCCTTGATCTGTGCAAGTTGCGTAGATATCATTAGCACATTTTCCAATTTTTCCAATTACATTTTCTAACTGAGCAGCTAAAATTTCGCCAAACTGTCGACTTTCTTGAGTAAGTATGCCTAAGGTTCTGTCAGCTATTTGCCCGTCCTTCACATATCTACAGCTAACTCCAAACACGTTTCTTCCATATCGCGACGCACTATCAAACATCAACGAGACAAGAACATTTTCAGTTTCTTCTCTTATGAGCGAAAAAATATTTTCACACGCAAGTTGAATGTAGCGTTTCATGCTGTGACGATTTATAACAATTTTGAATTCTTTAAGTGCATTTTTCACTAAAGACAATTGTCCGATTTCATCAGCTGACGCGAAAGACAAGTTACGGTTCATCATTAACTTAATCATTTCTCTAATTAATTGATTTACATCAACATCCAGCTTGATTCGTTTAATTAATTGAATCTCATCGTTATTTCGATTCCTTGTAGCCGAAGTAGTTTCAACTAAGTCAATTTCGCCAGCTTTTTCTTTGTGTTTTCGAAGAAGGTGATCTTTGAGGTTACTTAACTTGCCTTTGTAAAATTTTTTGCACATTTTACACTTTCCTCCTTCTTTACTAATTTCAAATTGACTTTTCACTTGTTTGTGCAATAAATTATTCTCCATATTTGTCTTTAAATCTTAAGGAAAACAAAAACAGTGACAAGAAAATAGTTATTCCAAGATCTATTTATACCACAGGACAATCGTTTAAACCGCGAAAAATGAATAATTAGATTAATAATCGTTTTTTAATGCGGCTAGGAAAATCGTTTTAATGTCTCAAACGTAGAAGCGAGCATTCCAAGTCGTCATATTTTAGTAGTTTTAATGGACAATTAAATTCAGTGTTGCCAACATTTTTTACATGTGAAATGCCAGAAGCGTGAATGTAAAATGCCATAATAATGCCCTTTTTCATATCGCGGCTGTTTCAAAATGATTCTGTCACTTTATTTTGAACAAATTTCATCAATGAAATCAACTAGTTAATCTTCGGATCGGAAGTCAAAAGTTGTTTTTTATTATCCTTAAAAATTCTTGAGGGGCAAAAATTAATTGCAACTTTTTTTCCAAAATAAATACTTTTTCGAGAACTTAAATTTTTCTGTGTCAAAATGCCAAAATAAAGGTAAATGGCCATAAAGTACCATTGGATAAAAAAAAAAATGCCAATTTTCCAAATATTAGCAACCTATAATGCCATGTGGTCTGATTGAGGAGAGCAGACACATAAATATTTGATTCTAAGGCATTTAATTGCCAGTTAATTTGTTTGAGTTGTATCATTTGCAATCTGAAAAGGGATATTTTCTCTTTAAAAAACGTGTAAGAGAAAAAAAATTTTAACAACCAAACATTATCATTGATATTTGTTTTATTTGGAATAAATTTTCGGTTAAGATCACTACTCTTTAAAAAACGATTCTGACGGTTCGGTTAAATTAAAAGATAAATTTTGGCCAGAATTTATGCTGTAAATGGTTCGATCCTTTACAAGTTCTACTTTTCTTTCTACTTAACATAATTTCTAATGTGGCACAGGACGCCATATAATAAAAACCACATTCAGTAATAAAAACTAAGTTTGAGACTAAGTTTTTACATTCTAATAAGGGGAAATCGAGACTTTTGTTTTACTCGTTAAATTAATCTGAAATGAGCAATAAAGTTGTACGATTTTTTCTTCTAAAATAAGAAACAGCAAATGTCTCAGACATGAAATTATGTCAAAATATGTGGATAGAAAATATTTCTGACATAATTTATGTCGGCAGAAAATGTCTCAGATAAAAAGTTATGTCAAAATATGTGGACAGAAAAATGTTTCTGACATAATTTATGTCGACAGAAAATGTCTCAGACATAAAATTATGTCAAAGTAAGTTCGCAGAAAAATATTTCGGAAATATTTTATGTCGGCAGAAAATGTTTTAGACATAAAATTATGTCATAGTTGGTAGGCAGAAAAATATTTTGGACATATTTTATGTCGGCAGAAAATGTTTTAGACATAAAATTATGTCATAGTTGGTAGGCAGAAAAATATTTTGGACATATTTTATGTCGGCAGAAAATGTTTTAGACATAAAATTATGTCAAAGTAAGTGGACAGAAAAATATTTTGGACATATTTTATGTCGGCAGAAAATGTCTCAGACATAAAATTATGTCAAAGTAAGTTCGCAGAAAAATATTTCGGACATATTTTATGTCGGCAGAAAATGTTTTAGACATAAAATTATGTCATAGTTGGTAGGCAGAAAAATATTTCGGATATATTTTATGTCGGCAGAAAATGTTTTAGACATAAAATTATGTCATAGTTGGTAGGCAGAAAAATATTTTGGACATATTTTATGTCGGCAGAAAATGTTTTAGACATAAAATTATGTCATAGTTGGTAGGCAGAAAAATATTTTGGACATATTTTATGTCGGCAGAAAATGTTTTAGACATAAAATTATGTCAAAGTAAGTGGACAGAAAAATATTTTGGACATATTTTATGTCGGCAGAAAATGTCTCAGACATAAAATTATGTCAAAGTAAGTTCGCAGAAAAATATTTCGGACATATTTTATGTCGGCAGAAAATGTTTTAGACATAAAATTATGTCATAGTTGGTAGGCAGAAAAATATTTCGGATATATTTTATGTCGGCAGAAAATGTTTTAGACATAAAATTATGTCAAAGTTGGTAGGCAGAAAAATATTTCGGACATATTTTATGTCGGCAGAAAATTTGTCTTGGACATATTGGACAGATAACAACTCTGCTTATTTATAAATGTGTAAAATGAATGAAAAAGTCTTTACAAAAAAATGTTTAAAAAATCAATTTTTAACGTTTAAAACTAATCTTTTTGACTTCCTTTTCAAAAAACACCATTCAAACTTCATCATTGTTTTGTGTTTGGCCGTAAAGATACTTTTTAAATAATTGTTGATGAGATAAATGTTGGTGAGATCTCAGAATGCTTTATGAGAATATTGTGAATTTCTAATGGGAAGCTGTTTTTTTCTTTTTTAAATCTATATAATGAGTTCATATGCATTGACTCAAGAAAGCGCTTGCTTTTGTAATATTCTTAAATAAACGGTTGCTATGGGCGTTGCTAGATAAATAAACTCAACCCTTTCTACTTATGAGCTTAAATTGATCGTTTTATACCCCATTTCGACCAATGAAATTACTCCCATCATATTCTACAATGTTAGAAATTAAAGAAATTCCCATTTTCAAAAATTGCGTTTATAATTGTGGTTTACCATTATAATACAAAACCACTTTTTACATGGAACAAGGTTTTGAATTATAAACTGGTTGCATTAAAAAAATGTCAAATTTTAGCGTTTTTGTGGGTTTTTTTTTTCAAGTTAAAGTACTTTGCATTGATGAGAAATAAAATAGATGCAGACTTCTTTCGTTTCTTTTTTACAAACCTTTTATAATCTGCAATTTAAAAAGGGGGAGATGGGAATGCTGTGCTGTGTAATTTGTCTCAGAAACTTAGTTGCAAAAGTTAACTTAAGGTTTATAAATTGTTAATAATGAAAAAAAAAAAAAAAAAAAAAAAGCTGCTTTTACAGCTTTGTTAATACTGATTAAAAAAATCTCCTAAATATAATAGCAACATCAGAAATCCATTATTTTGTAAATAAAGTATACACTTGTATAAATATATATATGCAAGATATTGGTACAATCCGTTTTACTTTTCTTAATCTCATAAAGACGTTTCTTAATTTCATAGAGTGCAATTAAAGGTTTTCACTTTGTAGTGTTTTACTATTCACTTGACATGGTCAACTTATCAAACTGATAAAGGCCAAGATCATCACCGCATCTCTTTGCATTAGTAATCAACTTTGATATCTGATTGATTGATTTAACTTGTTCTCTCAAAAACTTAGTTTCTAAGAAGTCATACAAATGGGGATCTTTGCGATTACAAACTGTTTCGCGAAGAGTTAATAATGATTCGTTTACTTTCTTTTTCCAAATTAAGTGCATCTTCTAAAGCTGGAAAGGTAGTGCTCCATTCTGTGGAAGGGGATTTTATGTCATGTAGAACAATAGTTCCACCACGCTTGTTTTGATACTTCATAAGCTGGAAAATGTGCGAAGTGAATATTTTGCAGTTAAAACAAGAAAATTAACTTTCTGGTTTTTTTTTTCTTTTTACAGTGTGAAAAGATAATCATGTCACTGAAGTTTAAAGATTGAAAAGCAAAACCTTTTAGCAATTTTTTCATTATTCTTACCTCTTCTGCATGTTCACGTTCCTCATCAGATTGATGCTTAAAAAACTCAAAGAAACCATATAGTGCAACATCATCACGATCAAAATGATAGGCCTAAATGTAATATTGTGCAGGGTAATGTATTAAGTAATGAGAATAGAATGTCCGTGGGCCATACAAAAATTGAGGAACAAGATACCACAGATAAATAAACGTAGCTTGCATACAGCTCCATGTTGATTTGTTTATTAATGGCTGCTTCGCTGTCTTCGTGAAAGTTTTGTTGAACAGCAGACATCTTTTTTTTTTCTTTCTTTCAGTAAATAGTTAAGCGATGACTCTTCAAGTCATTGATACTCAAGACTTTGTCTGTCCTATCAATGTAGAAGCACCACAAAGTTACTTGCTATATTTAACAAAAGTATTGCGCTTGATTTTATATCAATTATCAAGTGTTAATAAATAATCTGATTGGTAATTATTTTAATCTTTTTACATTGATAAATTACTATAATTCTGCCTATAAGTGTAATTACTTGTAAAATAAAAGCCCACAGTGGGTTCAAAGACGTCATTTGCATACCCAAATGCGTCAAGATTCAGCCAGCGCTTTAAAAAATAAATATTAAAACAAAATAAACATTGACTTAATTCCAAATTCTAGTTCCTTAGAAAACATAAGATGTTTTATGCGGAATCCCTTAATTAACGTTCGTTATTCGGGCTGAAAAAGAATATTTGTAGGCCATATAGGAGGTTGGTTTCCTTTTCATAATTTGAAAAGCATTAGTTTTTAAACTTATTTTAGAGTGAGATTCCCCCGTTTTTTTAACCGATATCAAGTGGTGGAGGAGATATTCCCAAACAGACTCAGTTCAAATTAATTACGTTTTTCCAAACAATCATAAAAATAGTGTATACATTTTCAAAGGCTTCTAAAAAAATATCCAAATTATAATCAAAATGTAAAATAAAGGGCTTTCTCCAGCTCAATATGAAGTACTGAGCTTAAAAAATTGTTATTCTTAATTAAATTGGTGATTTTGATTGGAAAAACTCGTCTTTTTTGATATGCATGTATTTTTGACACTTACATGCAATTTTGACATTTACATGTAACTTACATGCTATAGATTTGTGGTGAATTTCCTGCGTTGGAGAAGTTTTTAATTATGGTAAACACGTGAGTATAATGGTAATAAGAATAAACTGTACGAGTAAAAATAAGCTAAAAAATGGTTCCCAGGTTTCCCTTTCACGAATTGTGTGTGTGTGGTTATGATTTAGCCACTTTCTTTGCAATATATCTTTTATATTATAAACTGAATTCTTTCTTTGAAATATATCTTTTATAAACTAAAAAAAAATCTTTTATATTATAAACTAAAGAAAGTTTTTGGCAATATTTTTTTCTTAAAGTTGTAATCCTTATTCTAAAGTATTTAAAAAACTGTAATGAGGATTTAACGATAGACCCTTTCCCCTTCCTGTTTTTCTCCATTTCTTACGAGTTTTCTAACAAATAAGGTTTTTAAAACAAATGTATTAAATTAAGTTTACAAGTTATTTGAATTAAACGTGCAAAATTTGTAATTTAAAGACAACAAGCATATGATGTTGTTAATTGATCTTTGGAGAAGTAACCGATAGACACTTTCTATCCATATTCTTATGGGTTATTGTTGGATCTTGGAACTTTGCAAACTTGACCAAATCAGCTTTCAAACAACGTTACATAGGCTGTATTAGATAAACAATTTTTAAGTGTCTCAAAAAAAAAATGGCGTTCAATAAAATAGTTCACGCAAGCGTGTTAGAAAATGTCCAAAAAATTTTATTATGACGTCAATAAACGACCGAATTAGAAATCAAAAAAAAATTCGACTAATTTGGACCTACGTGGTTATCTAATTAGGTCGCGGAAGCGCGGACTAAATTTTTTCGTCTTTGGATGTCCTAGGACGTCAAATGCTTATTGGAGTAGGATGAATAAAAAGTTCTAAAAATTTAGTGAAGTATGATTGATCTGTAATACTTCTGCGTAAGAAGTATTTGACATAAAATTCAAAGGTTAAATGTTACATTAAATCATTCATGAAGTTCATTTCGTTACTTATGTTGTTGTTAAAGCAAATGGAAATTAAATGATACTGGTCAATTAGTATTTGATCAAAAGCCTAAAAATCCTATTTTTACAATATGCACCATAAACAAGTGTTGCGACAATCTTTTATAAAAAGGGAAGTTAAAAAAGTCTTTGACAATTTTAGAAAACACATTAAGAACCAAAAAATTCAATAAAGATTGGTGATATTTTTATAATACTTTTATGATACTTTTACTAAAAATTAACAAAAGACTTATCTAAGATATCAGGGAATAAAACTTCTGGAACACAAGCGAACCTGATTGGGAAGATCTAAGTGAGAGAAGCAAAAGATTTAAGGTAATAATAAATCTATTGAATTCAAACTAGTTCAAAAATTAGTTTACTCACTTAAATATTTTCTTGTTTAAGGTTGCCAAGCTGGCTGAACACTCTGCTGATGCATTGACATTAGCTTCAATAAAAAAAGGCCTCTGGAGATCCTACCAAGAAAGATTTTGTTATTATCATGAAAAATGCTACGAATCCTGGCAAAGTTAAAAGCAAGGTGGTTGGGTCAGTCTGATCTTTCCGATGAACAATATCAAATTGTCATAAATTCATCCACAATACAGAGTGCAGATATGTATCCTTCACTTCGAGAAATGAAGAACGAAAGACAGAAATGTTATCCTGAGCGTGTAGTTCTGAAAGGAATATTTGCTTAAACTCCTCTGCAGAGAATGTTTAATCATACTCTGACAAGGATACTAATTTATACTGAATGCCAAGATTATTTGCGGAGAGTGAGGGAAAGTTTGAAGGTGTACTTCACTTTAAAGAGGGTTTTAATGGTGCCTTCAATGAAAATGTGTATAAGCAAAAATACAAATATTGGCGAGGCCCAAGTCAATGAGCAAAGTCTTTTCCCGACGGCTATTGTTCTACTTAAATTAACCGTTATGAAGGAAACAGCATGGTTAAATAAAAAGCCCTCTTATTCACATTATTGTAGACTACTACATCTCCAATATCAAAAATGCGTTTTGGTTTGAGGAACCCAAATATTTTTATTTAAATTAATCATTGTGCGCGTGAAAGACTCTAAGAAACATACGCGTCTGTAGTACGCGCCTTAGTTACACGTAAAGTTTATTTAAAAAATACGTGGCATAAATTGTACATGTGATATTATATGGTATTTGGGATCGAGGAATCCAAATTTTTTATTTGCACGCGTAAATGACACTAAGATGCGTACGCGTGTAAAACGCGTCTTAGGTACGCATAAAAATTACTTCTAATAACAAGTTTAAATTTCTGACCCAAAAATACTAGTATTGATTTATCACAAGTTTATACTTGATGGTTATATAGTTTTTACCATTTTTTCACCAATCTGATTCACTGTTCGATGCACAATGATCAACTTTAAACTTTAGGACTCTTAAATTTGTTTCAATTGTTATTCAGAATCGATATTGGTGTAAAGATTTTATATTAAAAAAAAATGATGCTTATTAAAGAAACTATTTACTTTATGTTCCTTTAAAAAAAGAAAATTGATTTTAACGGTATTCCTGATACAGAAAGTAAATGTAATGATGAATTGATTTTTAGTCTCTTTTGAGCTATCATACGTTTTACAGGTTCAAAAAGATAAATTATGAATTTGATATCACTGACTAGCATTGATTGTAAGCTATCCAAAACAATAAAGTTTTCTGGCGGAAATTGTGTTTTACAAAAAAAAGCGCTTGTTTTAGGTAATTGTGCTTCGATCCAGAATACTGATTTTTTTAACAATTTTATTGAATAATTTGCCTATGAAACTGTAAAGCAAGAATAGAAAAAGCGACACATAATCGTAACAAATTTACAATGCGATTTGTTAAAGAAACTGATGTGATAATTAAAAATGAGTTTGCTTTCAACGATAGACATGTGGAATGTTTATTGTCATCAAGTGCAAAAATCAATGTTTAAATATTTACATTTCAGCATTTTCTCGAAAGAACTACGGTAATCGAAAAAGGGTTCTCTCTATCCAAACAAAGCTACTCAAAATTGTTATCGATGTTAAACCTCTTCTTCTCAGTTCGATGACATTGAAGAGTTACAATCAAGGTCTTACAATCAATAGAGTTTAAACCTTGGGTTGTTGTCATTGCATGCCTGTATATACACTTTTACAAGTGCCATTTACACGCGTCATGTAAATTAGCATTACAAGATTTTAAGGACAGAAAACTGCGCATATTGACTTAATTTAGAGACCAACTTGCCTTATTCATTGATATTTCAAAACCTAGTTTTAGTTATACAAATTATTGAAACACGGCCAAGTTTCTTTGCAAACGCTAGTATAAGGTAATATCACATGGATAAAACCATAATAGAGAGGTTCTGCATCATTTTAAAAAGGATTAAATTCCCCTAACTAAACTAATACAATCAAGTTAGGCGATTAAGACAAAGAAACTACTACTCATTATATTGAGTTATCAGGTGGTATCCTATGACACTAAAAGCCCATGAAGTTCTTATACACCCTAGTAAACACGGTAATGTTCAGAAAACGTTTTTTAGACGTGTATTGGAAACGTTTATTCTCAGAGCTTTTTCCGTCCAAAGGAAACGGTGAAAAAAAGGTTTTTAATAAATAATAAAAAACGGTTTTCGGACGTTTATTGGAAACGTTTATTTTAGGAGCTTATTCCGTCCAAATGGTTTAAGACAAATTTCAAACGTAACCTAATTAACTTCAATATGTAAAAGCATTAATTTCAAACTTAACATTTATTTCAAACGTAACACAAATAAGCTATTTATAAATAAGCTATTCTTTACCGATTCCGGTTCCTTTGTAATTTTTATTATTTAAATTTAACTGATAGTGCTTATATTTCATTTCGTACTTACACGGATTTTAAAAATAAAAACTATGAAGTCAGTTATATGTATAGGTGAAACAGGGCTAATATCACCGAGACTCTATGGAGTACGCCCTCCCCACTCCTTTTTTTTTCAAAACTTTTTTTTTTTAAGTTGACCTCGAAAATGAGGGGTTTTTTTTACAAAAAAAGGGAGTGTGCCCTTCCCCCCTCCCCTACTTTAAAAACCTTGTTGGCCTTGTGAAATAATATCAACTTAACTAATATCATGTTAATAAATAGCAAATAATATAGTGAATGTTGCTATTAGCCTTATTATTAATAATACACAGTTGATATTTTTGGGGATATTGCCCTTCTAGCTAACCCGAAAGAGCCATCTATATGGGCTGATAGTGGACACATGTAGGTGTCTAGAAATGGGAGTTTTGAAATCCATCTATTACGTCCGAGAAAAAAAAATCAATTTTAAGTTGAAAATTTCCCAATTTTTTTACTGTTTCGATTATTTACTAAACAAGCCATAAAATTGAAATGGGTCTTTGGAACTTTATGAAATTTTATGGTGTTGTACCTATATAGTATGGCTATCAATGTATAAAATTTCATGCAGATATCTTGCTTGGTTATAAAGTTATAGGCCAAAACGTTTTGCAAAATCATACATTTTGCCAGTGTTGGTACCAAAAGTTTTTAGTTTTGGTAAAAAAAATTTGTCTGATTGCCCTGAATTTTTGTATGTATACTCTATAGACAATAAATAACAACTTTTGTTATTATAGTTTTGGAATTAAACCATTTGCTAAAAAACTGTGGCCACGAAAACATTTCGAGCCCAAAAATTTCCTTAAAAAATTAGCAAATCAATTTTCAATGAAAATGACCAACTGAGAGGTCCATTTCGTATTTTTTGCTACCCTGAGTACCAATCAATATAAAAAATTATAGAGTCTATTGAAAAATATCAAAAAATTGCATTTTTTAGGTCAGTTTTTAGATTTTCATAAAATAGACCTTTTTCGTGTACATTTTCTATGCATTAGTATTGGTTCAAAATGGAAAGGCAATAAGTAACCATGGCTTTTTTTGCATGAAAAACTAAAAAATAAAATTAGATTGAAAAATATAATGGAATGCATGTACACATAACACAAATTGGGGGGTTTTGTCCAATAAGTCAATTTTAAGGCTTCCTCTTCATGCACCTTGGGGCTTTAGTAAAGATTTAATGCTGAAAAAAACTCTTAGATGCAATAAAACTTGAATTTTAATCAGGTAAGTTACCTGAAATAGTTAAAATGAAGAGTTGAAGAAAACTCAAATATTAGAGGTGAAAGCTTTTAACTCAAAAATTTTATTTTCTTCTTAAATTGATAACTTAACAATTTACTCTCAATCACAACTTAGCTTTTTTTTCTTGATTCAAGAAACACCTACATTCTAATTTGATTTCACAGTTCTAAAATAAGATGCAAAATTTTAGAAATATAAAATGAGGCATTTTTGGCAGAGTAAGACTATTAAAGGTGCTTGCAGTTGTAGTCCACAAGGCAGTTTTTAAGTCTAAGAGCGTATTCTGGATGAGATGGAAGTTGTTTTTATCATTATCAATAATGAGAAAAGTCTTGATGAGCTGCTTCAACTACCTGTTCGCTGTAAATTCCACGTGGTGACATTTGGCGGTCTTTGATTTGGTGAAATACCATATCGATCTTGGGTGTAACACTAGCATTCGGGACGGCAAGGTATTAGTCTTGAAATTGTTGGATTTTGTCCGAAAAGTCATCCTCAAGGTCTGATCCAAAGCAGCTTTTCACTACAGCATCAAACTTCCTGAGCGCTTTAATAAATCCAAAAACTTGGAAAGCCGACTCAGCTTCTGCCAACTGTTGAAGCCTATCCACATTCCGAAGAAGTGTGCGACAATCGTTTCCTTCAAACATGCCTTCATGATTGGGGCTCAGTTTCATGTTAAGAGAAGTTGGCCATTTTTCGACATTTGGCCATACACTTTTCATCTTCTGAAAAATGTGGTTAACAACTCCAAGCAAATGATGCAATTCCGGTCGAGGTAAAGTGTCCAGAATGAGAGTATCATGGACTCCACTTAGGATAGGTGGATTTACAACATTGCCGGTGTGTTTTGTCTTAGCAACAATGCTTCCTGCGCTCAAGAAGCTTTTATAGCTCTCTCTGAGTGACCCAAGAGTTCTCAAGGCTCCAGCCTTCTCTAGATTTGTGAAATCAATGCTACACCAAGAGCAAGGGTGAGATCTTGAGTGAGCTTGAAGCCCACAGAGAGTGTTGGCCAGTTTTAAGTGACAAGCAACAATGGCCTTCACTCTATCGACTTGAATGAGCGACCTTCGATTCCGATTTTTATAATTCACTCAGTTGAAACTTTTCGAGATGAGCTGATTGTGCCGATAAGGTCAGTGGAATTTTTACAGTGGGCAACAGTGTGATCTGAACCAGTTTCACCTTTTGCATCAGAAGCCTTTATATTTGAGTGGGTAAAAAAATCGCTCAGTTTTCGACCAGCAGCAAGAAAATTTTTGTTGAAAAGTTTTGTTAAAAAGTTTTGTTGAAAAAATGTTTGTTGAAAAGACCAGCAGCCAGAAAATGTTTGTTGAAATTCGGCTCAACAAGCTTTTTGCCTGAAGTTTGGTTTACTACTCTTGCCTATTTCATCATTCCCACATTAGATGAGCCTGCGCTGAGCTGATCATTGACCATGTCTTGTGTCTTCAAAGCAGGAGAAATTTTTGGTATACCTCCACTTGCCCCTGTAATTACAAATTGGCTTATGAAACATTTTTCCAACTAATAAATTATTGAGGAGAAAAATGCTTCTTGAATAAAAATATTTCTCGTGTCAATGTAACATGACTTGAGGTATTCATTATTAAATGAAGCACCTGGAGTCACAGGAAGAGGTGGTCCTCCAGATGGTTTTGATAGCCTTACAGTGTCTTTTGGTGAAGCTGTTTTGCTTGCAATCACCTTTGCAGCAATCTGTTCTGCAACTTTTTCATCTTGAGCAGCTAGCCCTTTGAGGTTTTCACGAAATGTGGATTGGTTACAATTGTGTGGAAAGCCTTTCCCAATGGGACTCAGACAATCGTTGCAGCGCACAGTGGGCCCTTTCTCATCAGCTCGAGAAACATATAGGGGATGCTTCTCATTCAGCTTTAGACGCCCAATCCTGCAGATGAGACAGTCACAGTTTTCGCCACGAGTTTCCAATCTGACACGGAATAACTTAAAGTCATACAGTGATGGTAGAACAACTTCTTTGCCTTCATCTCGCTTCTTCATGATTGTCCGGCATGTATCACATATTCCTTGAGGCACTATTGCATCACCCAAGTCAAAGTTGATGCCATAGATTTTTGACAAACGCTTTACTTGGAATGAAGTTATTTGCCTGGTGCACTTTTTAAGGAAAGTTAAACAGACAATTTTTCTGTTCTCCTCGTGACCACTTGCATGATTTGGTATTATGAGAAATTGCTTAGTCTCCTGTAAATGCAACAGTATTCAAATAGTTTTATCAGTCTTGAAATTTTAACATTCTCTTAGTTGTGCAGATTGAAAGAATTAAAAAAAACAGGCAAAAGTTTGTAGACTTCTAGGCCAAAATATAACTGATGTTATAGACAATATATGCAATTGAAACGAATCGAAACTTTACCTGTATGCAGAAATACGGACGGTCACAAAAGTGAGGGTGAACCTTTTATTTGGAGATCGGTCTAAAATTTAAGCCATGCTTTGTCACAAAATTTAAAATAACTGAATTTAATTTCAGAGCTTTAAAATATATTTATTAGGATTAAAATAGTTTTGATATTAAAGCAAACTATTTTCATATCTACTTTCCCATTAGTTCATTTACCCACTTGTTATCTTACAGTATTTTATATAGTATAGTAGTGAACAGAAACTTTTGGCTTCGGCCGAAGCCGAAACCGAAATTTCTGCTTCAACAATTTTTTACTTTTCCTGTTTCGGCCGAAATTTCGGTTCAAGCCACTACCGAAATGAACCGTGACTTTTGTGAGGAGATTTTTTTTTAAGTTTAGATAACTTTTTTTAAATTTAGAGTGGGATCATAACGATTTCCTAATTTTAATCGTTTGTTAGTAAATCAATTTTTAATTATAACAATTGTAGAAATTTTAATTGAAGTCACGTTACATAATTGATTCAAGTCACTATTCTCAAATCATTCTTTAAATAAGTTAACATTTAAGTTAAGTAATCAAAATCAATAGTTTAATCAAAGTTTCTCAGTGCTAAATTTTACAATGGAAAATAATCGAAAGAAAAGCTATTTGTGGAATCATTTTACCGTAACAGCCAGTGATTCCAAATACGCAACTTGCAATATCTGCAATTTGAAAATATCTCGTGGATCCCACAATCCAAAACTTCAATCACTTAGCGGACTTTCATCACATTTAAGAAGTCGGCACCCACAGCTTACTCTAAAAAATCTCCTAACTGAAAAAGCAATACTCACAACTACCGACAATCCTGAAAATATACCAACTTCAGATCAGCTTGAGTCTCTTACAATTAAAAAAAGAACAATACCTTTATTTGACATCAGATCAAAACGCCAGAGGACTGAAATGTTGCAATTTACAATGCCATGCTGGGTTGACAATATCTCAAAAATTGATTCAAATTCCGAAGAAAGTCTTAAGTTTCATAGATCTATATTTGAAATGATTATCCTCGACTTACAGCCTTGGTCAATTGTGAATAATTCGGGATTTTTACGCCATCATGCAGTTTTTACACCACACTTTAACATTGGAAGTGAGAAATACTACCGAAGCATGCTCAATCCAGCCTATGAAAAGATTAAGCTTGCAACGAAAGTTATGCTTAACGAAAAAAATGCTGAAACTATCTCCATCTCTCTGGACGCTTGGTCATCCTTTCATCTTGAGTACTTGGGCATGATGGCACGCTTCATTTCAGACAAATGGGAACGGATCGAATTCTGCCTGTCATGTTCCAAGTTTGATGAAAAACATACTGCTTCAAACATTTTTCAAAGACTTGAGAATGTTGTGAAAGAGTGGGAGCTAAAGGACAAGATCACAGTCTGCTTAAGAGACAATGCTGCAAATATAAAAGCAGCTTTCAAAGAACTACAGTGTGTTTACAAGTCTGCTGGGTGTCTAAATCATTCACTTCAACTAGTGATTAAAAAAGAACTTTTTTCACTTCAGAGTGCTGTAAACTTAATAGAAAAATGTCAAAAGCTTTGCACTCATGCTTCTTTTTCAAATTCCTTCTTTGCTGAGCTTTACAAACAACAAAAGGTTCAAATGAACAATTTTGAAAGGCTTGGACTCAAAAATGATGTCCCAACACGCTGGAATTCAACATATTACATGCTTGAAAGAATTCTGTACTTGAAATCAGCAACTGCTACCACGCTGCTAATCCGTCCTTCCAGCGGCATTAAGTTTACTGTACAGGATTGGAACCTGTGTGAAACGCTGGTACACATCTTAGCGATTTTCGAACCAAATTGCTCTCTGGAAAGGATGCTTGCATCAGTGCATGTATTCCAATTGTGACAACTATCCTGAAGGCATTCGAAGTTCTCTCTGATGACGAAGAAGTGATTGGCATGAAAAAGGCTTTAAAGAAAGCAATGGAGGCACGTTTTTTTGACTTAGAAACCATTGATCATTTTGCAATAGCAACACTTCTTGATCCCAGATTCAAGAACCACTTCTTTAGATCCCAAGAAGCCTTTCAAGCTAGTTTTCATCACAGGAGTAGTTTCATTTTGAGCCAAAATGAAACTACTCCTATGATGAAAACTAAGTCTATTGAGAACAAAGGGTTTTCTTCAATTATGCAAAATATAATTGCACAGTCACAAAATACAAGGTCCAAAAATCCAACTTCCAAATTAGCAAAGGAAGTTTTAAACGAGTAGTTAGAAAGCCCAACATCTTCAGGCTGTTTAGAGTTTTGGAAAGAGTATGAAGAAAAAACAACATTAAAAGCAAAGTTTGGTTTGGCAAAAATGGCAAAGAGATTCCTTACACCTCCACCAACATCTACCGAAGTTGAAAGGTTGTTTTCAACTGCTGGAGACATTCTTTCAAATGAAAGAAACAGACTTTTGCCAGAAAACATGGAAAAAATTTTATTCTGTTGAGAAAATATTTCAATTGTTAACTTTAATTAATAAAATGTCTTGACATATTCTACTTTTTTTTTTGACATATTATAGTTTTTATCAAATTATGTTACAAGGTGATTGCTTAGATATACGTAAAATAGTTTTTTTTGCTTTAACTCGGTGATCATAAAAGGTTCAGAGATTTTTAACATTTTTTTTTCAAATTTCGGCTGTTTCGGTTTCGGCTACGGCTTTACTGAACCGAAATTTCGGTACTTTCGGTTTCGGCTCAAATTTCGATTTCGGTCGATCACTATAGTATAGTTTGCATATGAGTATAGTGCACACTCAACTTTTTTAATAGTAAATATGGAATGCATCTATTAAATAAATATCATTTTTAAATTGAGCACCTTTTTCTTTGATTTCATTTTTTTCTAATAAAAGTGCGCACTATACTCAATAAAATACAATACTTTTTACCACTTCCTACTTTTTCCGCTGAAAAACATTTCCATCTTAAACATCATAGACCAAAATATTTCCTCAGAAGTTGAAAATGTAAAAAAGAATCTTACCTTGATAATTTTAATTTTGTTGAAGAAAGAAATTAATTCCAAATGCAATAAAATGCAAGTTTTGAAAGCAATAACAAGTAATTTTTTTATGGATAAACCTGTAAAATCCGCTTAAACAAAAAAATAGGGAATGCCGTACATTTCTTTTTTCGGTAAAAGATGTCTCTGTCAAAAACTACCCGTCAGATTTCAACCAAAATTTACACGAATGTTCCTCAGTCTTTTGCTCACATTGGGTTCAATTTTTTGCTTGATAGCTCAATCGAGCAAAAAATTGAACCCAATGTTAAGTCCGTTTGAATTTCATTCAGAAAAAGCATTTCAGAGGCCGTAAAACCTCTGAAATGCTTTTTCTGAATGAAATTCAAACGGACTTAACGAAATGAGCGAATTACTTAAAAAACCTACTATTTTAAAATCTACTTATTTTGCTAAACCCCCCAAATTGTGTTATGTGTACATGCATTTCATTAAAATTTTACATAGTTAACTGCTCAGGGTAGCAAATACTTCAAAAATTTTCCGCAGAGTTGGTCATTTCACTCAAAAATTGAATAATCCATATTATGAAGAGATTTTGTGGTTTTAAATGATTTTGTGGCCAGAGTTTTCAGCAATGATCCTAATTTCAAAACAGTGTTAATAAAACTTGTTGCTTATAACCTGTAGAGTATGCACACAAAAATTCAGGGCGTTCATACAACATTTTTACCATAACTAAAAACTTTTGGTACCAACACTGGCAAAATGTATGATTTTGCAAAACGTTTTGGCCTATAACTTTATAACCAAGCAAGATATCTGCATGAAATTTTGTACATTGATAGCCATAATATATAGGTACAACACCATAAAATTTCATGAAGTTCCAATGACCCATTTCAATTTTATGGCTTGTTTAGTAAATAATCGAAACAGTAAAAAAATTGGGAAATTTTTAACTTAAAATTGATTTTTTTTTCTCGGACGTAATAGATGGATTTCAAAACTTCCATTTCTGGACACCAACATGTGTCCACTATCAACCCATATAGATGGCTTTTTCGGGTTAGCTAGAAGGGCAATATCCCCAAAAATATCAACTGTGAATAAGAAATAAATAATATAGTCATAAGTAATGGATAGTGATCAGATAAACAGAATGTAGTATCTTCAGCATTTACGTAAGTCACTACCATTAGTACTGATAGTTTAGAAATGGCAGGTTTTTGTTAAATAACACAAGCATTTGCACTCGTTCCAAAGTTAACCGGCTTCTCTTCTGGTCCCAGATTAGCCCCGCAGTACTAAATAACCACTCCGAAAGCACTGTACTTAGAGGCGTCCCTAAATATTTCTGTGCTAATTTTTTCATATTACGAAATTTGATTTCTTCAAGTAATCAAACACGTCTTCGTGACTTGCGAGTAGAGGTTCTTTCAAGTACACTGCTACTTCGTCTGATATAGTGCAATACGCATTATATATCTAAAATATTAAAAAAAAGTTAATTTTTTTCATATTTTTCACCTCCCCAAGGCCGAAAAAGCCATTTCAGTTGAGGAGGCTACTCATTTTTTTAAAATTATTTTGTGTTCTTAATCGTGGTTAGGGCTGCCAATTCGAACTTTTTTTATGAAGATCGAACTTGAACATGTTCGAACTAAAAGTTCAAGCATTTTCGAACTCTTTTTAATGCACTAAAACACGCAAAATATAAGAGTACAAGTTAAAAACAAAACCGTTTATTTATCTATTAATAAAACTGTTTATAAAAAAAAAAACTGTTTATTGTTGAGACCCGCTTCTCATTTTCACTACATTTAACTTGAAAAAAATGTCTATTTAAGAATACACAACATCACTCAGTATTTTTAAGTGTTTGTTTTAAAAATGTTAATGCATCTAATGTATCATCCATAATGAGCACCTTATTTTTGTTGCAAATAATCCTAGGCTAGAGAAAGCCCTTTCACCCTCAAAGGAATAGTTTTAAGAGCATTAAAAAGCATTTCTAAATGTTTGGGTCTTAATTTGCTGGCTTCAAATAGAGCCATTTGCTTTATAATAAAGTTAGATCCAAGTTCACCTTTTTCTACTGTCATTTGAAAATCAGATGTTATAATGAAACATTTAAGTTCTTGAGCTAAAATAAATTCAATGTTAGTATTTTCATATCATCAGTTATATCACTGTTATTGACTTCTCCATCAGCATCAGAGTCTTCCTCGCTAGACTGGAATAATCTTTGAATAAGATTGGTAGCAAAATTTGCTATAGAGTTTCTTTTCATTTTATTCTCAAGTAAAATAACTGATGCGTACTCGTGAAATGTTAGGCTAAATTTGTCATTAGTTAAAACGACTTTTTGTAATGAAGCAATTACTTGTTTCTTAACTATTTCAAAGTATTTCATCACTAAATAACGAACAGTTGTTGACTTTTGGGCAAATTATATCCTTGAGCACGAAATGCTGATCGCAAAACTTGACTATTAGCAATGGTTGTAAAACTTATTCCATCAATAGCAGTCAATCCGCTTAAGATTTCAGGTAAAGTTTTAATCCCAGAACTAAAAAAGTTGTCAATTCTTGGTATTTTAGGAACATGAATAATTTTGACAGCCTCAGAGGCCAAGGTATTACATTTAATAATGCCAATTTTATGTTTCGTATATAAGTGTCTTGTAACAGTGCTTGTTGTTGAGCCAGGAGTTTTTAACAAAACTTCACATTAGGCTTGTTGCAGCTCTTGGGAAAATTTAAAAAAATCCCAAACCTTACATCTTCTGGATGTGCTAACGTCTTTGAAAGTAGCCATGTTTTATTTTTATTTAATGTTTTAATTTTTTAGGCATTTCTTCTGAAAGTTCGAATTTTTAAGCAAAAAAAGTTCGAACCTGAACGTTAGAATTTTGGCGTAAAGTTCGAACGTTCCAACTTGAACACGTTCGAGCTGGCAGCCCTAATCGTGGTAATAGCCCTCTCTCAATTTTTTAAATCCGAAACACGGACCTTGACGAACAAGGTTTCTTCGCGGAGAAATATAGTCAAGTATTTTGCAATATTTAAAGTACAATAATAATATAGAAGTACATACAATACTTACCACAAAATTTGGGTTGATTATTTGGTTATATAATGACCAGACAGCACCTGGAGCAGGTGTGGTTCGTTCTTGATTTTCAGCAACTTTAGTTTCAAGACCTTCGTCTATTTCTAGTGCATTCAACTCACCGATCAATAAAGTAACAGCTTTCTCAGTCATCGTCCTGCTCCTAAAAATCTTGTTTTTAAATCTGGGATCTAGTATTGTTGCAAAAGCATATATATACGGAGACTGCGAGATTTGTTCTCGCAGTCTCCGTAACAATCATGCAAAGATTCACATAGAGATTCTTTGAAATTTCCGTAGTCCTTGATGAGATCAAGTGACATGTTAACTGCATTTGTTATTGGGATAACTTCTGATGTGGTTACTTTTGATGAACTTGCAGTAAGCGTGACGTCTTCAAAAACTTTTAAAGCAGCAACGAGAGAAACCAAATTGTCCCATTCTTCGGTTGACAATTCTTTGTTTTGTCGAGCAGCTTTTGGGAAATGTGGCGTTACCAACAGAACTGCATCTTTTTGTTCAATTAAATGGTTTAGCACGTAGAAGGTGCTATTCCATCTAGTTGGCTCATCTTAAATGGTGGTGCGTTTAGGAAGTCGCAAAATATCTCCTGAGATTTTCTTAAAAGTTTGTATGATTTAACCGAATATTTGAAGTGTCCTGCTATTCTTCTACATGTAGCAGTAAGTAAAGAAATGCGTTCATTGTCAAGACAGCCATCTTTTACAACCAACTGAAGTGTATGGGCAAGACAAGGAATGTTTGAAAACTTCCCTACTTCCATAGCAAAAACAATATTTCTGGCATTATCTCTAACTACTACGTTGAGTTTTTCAAGTGGTCCCCAACGCTCAAGTGATTCATTCATAAATTTAACAAGATTATCTACAGTGTGGGACTCGTAAGGAAAAGGTACCACGTCAAGACAAATGTGAATTTGTTTCATATCTTCTGTGACGAAATGTGCTGTTAGGCTCATGTAATGAACTTTAGCTGTGGAGCTTCACATATCGGTAGTTATACTAACATGATCAGCTTTCTTTGCCAAGAAACGAATTTTACTTGATACCTTCTGATAAATGTTAGGAATTTCAATAGTCGAGAAATATTTTCTGATTGGTATTGTATATCTCGGCACCAAAAACAGCAGTAACTTTTTGAAACCAGGATTTTCTGCTACACTAACAGGTTGGTTATCTGTGCATAATATCTCTGCAATAAGCTTTGTAATTTTTATTGACTTCGGATCTGTAGATGTGAAAGGCCTAGTCCTTGCAAACACTTGGTGTATTGTCTGTTGTTTAGGAAATGAAGATCTAGGCTTCAATTTTACAGAACTAGGTGTAGGAAAAGAGCTTATAGGTGTAGAAGAAGAGCTTCTAGCTAGCTAGGTATAGAAGAATTGCTTCTAGGATTCTCCGCATCCTCAGATTTAGGCCCGAGACTTGTGAATACGGATGTGGGTGTAGCAGATCGAGGTTCCCTTGCCATGGTCGTAGGAGTATCACAAGCAGGGTTAGGAATGGATTTAGAAGATGGTCCTGCAGTAGAGCTATCAGCGCATATATCAAAATCGATAATAATAGCTTTATCCTGTTTCTGATTTTTGATATCAGATTTATGAAAAGCATTTAGATGCTTTAGCATGTTCGATGTTGTGTATGACTGAGAAATTCTGCCACCACCCCTGGAAAGTAACTGTTTTTCAAAAGGTACTTATTGCAGAGTTAGTGTCATTTAAATCGATCGCAAAATAGTCCCATACCTCGCTTTTCTTACGTTTTGGCATGATAATGATTCTATGTTCTGAAATAAAAACAGCATTTGTAATAATAAAAAAATGATAATACAAACAATAATAATTATAACAAAACAAGCAAATAAGATTATTATAATAGTACTTATCGCCGGTTTAAATATCAATTGAAATTTTGCGGCAGTATTTCGCGTATTTGCAACGTTTACTTTTGTTGAGGTTTTCCTTCAGAGTTTACTTAACTTCAACAAAGATATTAAACGCAACAATGTAAATTTAAAGTAAATTAAACAAAAGAAAGTCACAACGGCAAAGAGTGAATATTTTATTTCAATTATCAAGGGGGTGTTAATAAAAGAAGTGAAATCGTTAAAAAGTCATTTTAGAAAGAATCGGAATTGTTAAAAAAGGTGGAGAATCGCGATTCTTACGACTTCTTGAGAGTAGTTGGAATCAGAAGGATAGAAATCAACCCATCTCTAAAAAAAATTTTTTTATTTTTTATCTTTCGCCCTCGGAGTTCTCTTTAAATGCTCTCCTATTAGTCGATCAACATTTTCTTTTGGTAGTCTTTCCGTCATCAGAGCACCTACAAAGTAACAAAACCCAAAAAAAGTTCATGTTTAGGTTATTGTCTATTGGATGTTACTATAAAACTTTTAAATCAAAAAATTATGATGATATTATTAATAATATTAAAAACAAAACGGTGATTAATTAGTCAAGCAAATTCTAGCAAAGGTGTGGCATTGCACGACATTATTAGATAAATATCTATGACAATTGCATTAAATTATTTAAGAATAATACATACAATTTAATGTAACTAAATATAGTCAAAACATTATTTTACAATTCCTAACATAATCTTATAATTACATTATCTTTTATGCTTTTCTAAAAATTGAAAATTACCAAGTAGAGCCTTTTACGAGTAAGTAGTCTTAAATAGTCGTTTTCCATTTTTTCCCACCTAACTAAATTTAGCTTGTAGCTTTTTCCACATTGTATCATATAAAGCCTTATTTATAATTGATGATGCCACCAATCTGTTTCAGTCGGCTGACCTTAAAATATTCAATAACCCTGATTAAAAAAATAAGAACTGTTTAATAATAAATAATGATAAGCAAGTATTCATTAATTAAAAAAAAAATTCTTTATAAATAAACTCTGTTATTTTTTTTTTAAAATTTGTGCAGTGTTATACAACTTTGTGGATTGTGGGAAAAAATATGTTCATATAACTTTATAACAATTTCACATGAAATTAATCTCAAAATTGATTAAGTAATCTAAAAGTTTAATAATTAACAAGATTTAACAATAAAAGAAAATTATCATTTTTTTTAAAACGATCTCCTTTTCCTAAAAATTCTCAAAGTTGGATGATTTCTCAATGTGTAATGCAGTCATTTCTGGCTCCATCAGTCGACCCAATCTTTCAACAGCTTTTTCAAGTTGTGTTATCTGACTTTTAATACTACTTAACTCCATAAAAAGAGCATACTGTAAGCCTATTTTTTAAGATATATGTGTATATATATATATATATATATATATATATATATATATATATATATATATATTAGGGTGTTTCTTATTTTTGAAGATTCGATTTTTGCATGGGCCACCCTGCCATTTTGTTCATTATCATAAAAAAGTAATGCACTTTTTTTTTTTTTTTTAGAATGATTTTTAGGGGTCGCTACCGACCCTACAGTATTGCGCAAATGTACCCTAAAAATGCTTATGTTGCGTATGATGTTATGCAACAAAAGTGGTTGGTGCTTAGCGTACAAACCTCTTTTAACTAGTAATTTTTTTACTTTTAGTGTGCAGAATTGTGTCTATAATGCTTAATTGCTTCTTTTGCAGGTTAAACTAGTGTAACTACTGTACAATGATGGCTTCATCAACCAGTGCAACGATAGCTACCAGAAAGAAAACGGAGATATGGCTTATTGGACAGATGTCCTCTTCTTTAGATTGTGTTATGCTTCCATCAAAAAGGGAAGTGTTGGCCCTTTTCTTCCATTACAAGCAGATTGCCAAGCAAAGCATTAGGGAAGCATTACATTCCACAGCAAATGATGTTTTTGAAGTTTGGTCAAAGGCCCGAATACCAGTGCAATTAAAGAAGCACGTTGTCCCTAAATTCGAAAACATTTACAAGGAATGGGAAAAGTTGAAGAAAAATAAAGAGAATAAAGCTAAGCGTTCAGATTATTTGAAACAAAAGGAAGACCAATGGAATAAAGGGTTAGCAGAACTATTCGATATTGCCCATGCCAACGCATTGAAAATGATCACCATTCAGGAGGATAAGAACTTCCTATTATGCCAAAGCGAGAAAATTCGGAGAGGCAAAATGGGTCCAGTCGATAAGAAATTGGCAAAGCAAGAAGAAGTATCAAGAAAAAGACAAAAAGAAATGAACCGAAAAAGGGACCGAGAGGAGATGGCAAGAAAATCTCGAGAAGAAACAGTTGTTCTTTCATCATCTTCTGAAGGTGAAGATAACCCTAAAGAAGATAGCATAACTCAAGAAGATGCCTCGCCTAGTAACCAAGATGACCCTGAGCCATCAACTTCAGGTACACCGTGCTCGCTGGATGGCGAAAGCTATTTATGCGTTGAAGATTTGGATGTTTAGAGACCAATTCAGATTGACAAAAAGAGAGGAGAAGGGAATAAGGGATATTTGCCTTTTCACGGTTCGACTGTACATTACAGCCTGGTACAGATCTCCTGAAGCAACCTCAGCTCCTAGACTTGATCTGCAGCTCTTGAAAGACTTGGATGCCTACAAGACCCAGCATCCTGAGATCTCAAAAATTGCTGTGAATAAGTTACAAGGGCATCTATGGTACCTATCAGAGGAACTTGTTGCTTTAGCTTTTTTTGATGATAAGGTTCGCCCTGAGACAAAGGTCAAGATGGTCCAAGCATTGAACAATGTTTCAGATCAGATACATATGAAACGGACTACTGTGGGCTGCTCAGTTATCCAAGAAAAGAAACTGGAGGACTTTGTCACGTTTAATACACGAAGATTTTTCAGCATCACAGGACTTCCATCACACTTTCTTCAAAACAGTGTAAGAGAATGGGAACATAATGATGAGTTCAAGACTGTAAAGTCCACTGTTCGAAGCATGAAGGTTGTCAACGACATTGCAGAACGTGGCGTAGCACTAATGGACGAATATAATAGACTACATACAAATAACGAAGAGCAAAAGCAGTTCCTGTTGCTGGTAGTTCAAAAATATAGACAGAAATATCCTGACAGAAAAAAGACAACTCTCATGAGT
The DNA here is from genome assembly GCF_058129835.1 of Hydra viridissima. Lineage (NCBI taxonomy): Eukaryota > Metazoa > Cnidaria > Hydrozoa > Anthoathecata > Hydridae > Hydra > Hydra viridissima. The sequence goes on from NW_028324310.1 coordinate 3,236,418, forward strand.
GATTAATCTTAGTACAGTAACTATTGTCTTTAATAAACCTACAATCAAATTAAAAAAGCATGTTTATTGCTGTCTTTTAATAAATAAGTAGAAATGCAATGACAGAAAATGGATGTTTTTAATGCATGTAATAAGTGAATAAATGTGTACCAAGTAAATGAGTCATTATCACCAGTCTCCATCAGTTTTATGATTTTTTCCTATGTTAATGACTAAGAGCGCATAGTAAAGTATGCCTTAAATTTCAATGACTGGTAGCGCCCAGTAAAAATGTTTTCTTCCCCTTGAAATTTTTACACATTTATTTTCTCACCAAAATGAACCATTTCATTGGGTGGCCCACTGAAAAACAAAAAAAAAAATTTTTAACCCCAAATAAGAAACACCCTAATATATATATATATATATATATATATATATATATATATATATATATATATATATATATATATATATATATATATATATGAAAGAGCATCCAGTCGTAAAAAACTTGCACCAAACTTTTCGTTAATGTCATTTTAATTAAAAAATGGTAAGAATTTAACCCATGTAAGTGCGGAACTTTGGATGTAAAACTTCAGTAACAAAAAAATATAAAAATATATTCATATTTACGTCTTTCATCAAGAGCCTTGAAGGTTTCAGGTGGGTTACTATACATAAACTTGCAACCAATGCAATCCATTTTCAAATGTCTTTGTTTTTGGTTAGTTGAATTAAAACATTCAATTTCTGAAATAATAAAATTGCTTTTTAATACACTTATTATCATTAGTATAAACAAAATAATCACAAAAATATTTACATAAAAAAAGTTTAAATAAAAAAGGTTTAGTTTTTTATTTAGAGCCTGAAAGCTTTTTGGTAATTTACTTTTCTTTATATTTGTGATTTCAACTTCGGAAGACTTAATTTTTGCTACAGAGTTTTCTTTAGATCTCTCCACAATGTCAGATAGTGTCTTGAGTAAACATGAGTTTGAAAGACCTTGTCTATCTTTTTGGCCTTTTGAAAAATACTTTTTTTTCGAAGACGGCTCTATAACCGTATGAATATATGGACTTGGTTCTCAATAATCTAATTTAAAATATTCATTTTCTGAAATAATCTAATATTTATATTTTTATTACTTTATATCATTTATTAACTTTGTAAACAATACACATATTATATTATAAAAAGTGAAAATAAAACTATAAGAATTAAAATATCATTGTTTTTAACATCTAAACAGTTCAAAATACTCAAAGATTTTCAATATATGATGAATAATACAAACATCAAACATAGAATGATTAAAACAGTGACTTAATCAAAACCCAATAAGCTCCAGTTTAATTTTTTATATCACTTTTACCACAAAATTTGACAAAACACTCAACTTTTCTTAACTTAAAAATCAATTTATAATTATAATAAACGGTCATAATAAACATTAACAGTTAATAATAAAAAATAACAACAAAACACAAAAATTAACAGAAAATTACGAGTTTTTACAATTTCATGACGAGAAGTCTCGGTATCTATATTTATGCAAATATCACAAATAACTTTTGTAGCCATGTCAAGACGAACCTTTTTCAATTGAAACTTTAGCCATGTAATATCTGGAGCCACCCAGTTGCTAACATAATAATTAAGTTGTTTTTTTGACTAAAGTGGCCAATAAACATCATTCTCTTTGTCATTTACCCAGTGTGTAATGGAACTGTCACTTTTTCAAAACATTATCTTTAGAGATGGTGACTACTGAATACAGTCTTTTAACAGGACTAAAAGAAAAATTCACATACAACGTTTAACAACATATCAGCTATACTCACATAAACATTTAAGCAGCATTTAACATTTACTTAACTTGCTTTTAGACAATATTATTAATAAAGCTTCATTAATAAGATTTAAAATTTATGAAATTTATTGAAATGAAATGAAAATTAATGAACAAAAAATGTTTTGCTAAGCCAAAAAAAAATTAACTATTAAAATAAAAACAAATTTTTAAAGGCTTTTGATACTGTACTATTTAACATTTATTATGTTTTTATATCTTTGGTACAAACAATAATGTTTCAATTATTTCTTAAAAAATAAACATCAATGGGTTTTGAATTTAGAAAAATGTCAAAGTAAGTATCCATATCATTTTCTTTGTAATAGAAGCACCTATATTTTCCTCCTCCTAAATATTCTTTCACTAAAACCACACCATGATAGGTTAAAAAAAAATCATCTTTCACATTTGCCTTTACTTCATTAGAAATGGTTGAAGACAAATTCATAAAATTAATCATTTCATTAAATCTTTTACACATTTTCACAATAGGATTATGTTTTATGTATAAGTATTGGTAATCCTTCAGTTAAGAGGCGTAAAATAAATACATCCTTTCGCTTCTTCAGCACTTACGGAGGAGTTTTTATTTTAATTAAAATAAAAGAAAGAAAACTTTACATAAATAGATAACATAATTAATAAAGATAACTTTAATTAAATAAACTTTAAAACTGCAAATAATTATAACTTATCTATTTAAACTTTACAAGTTTTATAAATTTCTTAAGAATCAAAGATAAAAAATTATTTATTATTTTTGTTTTAATTTCATTTTCCAAAAAAAGTATCTAGTTTTTGATTACTTTTAATAAACTAAAACAAAAGTCTAAAAAATAAATTGTTTTGATTTCGTCATGCGCCCAAGGTATAAAAACGATTCACTGTTTTCAGCTTTTATTTCTTGTTTATATCGTCAATATCTTCTCTAAATGCAGTCTTTTTTGTCATTCTCTTACGGTAAGACAGCAATACACATAATAAATTTACTTGCAAAATATTGTGGTGTTTTTATTTCTTGTTATGTTTTTGTGCTTTTTCAAGTAAAGGTTTATTTCAAAAAAACTCCAAAAATATTTACATTCATATAAAAGATTTAAATTCTTTACTAAACCTTTTATAAAAAACTCATTACTATTCATTTTTTTTATCTACGGGCGAGTGATTTATTCAGACGCATTTGTAACAACAACAAAAAAGCGAAAGGATGTATTTTTTTTAGGCCTGAAGGAGTACCTAATTATTTATATTTACATTAGTTATCAAAGTATTTAAAATATGAATATTTAAAAAATTATATTTTGTTCTTAACTGTTTTATATATTCGCTTAAATTCGGCTTGACCTCACACGAAAACACGGAAATAACAACCATTACGGTTTGCGCGAAAACTGAGTTTCTAAGTTAAGCAGTACCACTGATCTCTATAATAACTGGATAGCGCAACTCCGAGCAAAATTTCTTATTTTTTGACGCCAAAATCGCCATTTTGGAAAGCCCCAAAAATTTTAATCCCGTAAGCTTTAAGTTATGTTTTTCGGCATATCGCTTTATCGCACATATCAGATTTCATTGTTTTGGGGCTTTCCAATATGGCAATTTTGGCGTCAATTTTAATATTAAAGATGCGCTATCCAGTTATTATAGAGATCAGTGAGCAGTACAGCTAAATAATTGACAAAGCATAAAAGACAATCATGCCAAAAAGCTGTTGCGTTCCAGGTTGTCTAACAAATAACAGATATCTAATAATATATAACATCCAACAGATATTATTGTTTTCCAGCAAGAGAAAGTTTAAGAATAAGGTGGAAAAGTGCTATTCACAGAGCTAAAGTTGATGATTATGGTAGAGTGAACCATAACAAAATCAATGGTCCCTAAATCAAAATCAGCCAATGTTTGTTCTTTGCATTTTATATCGGGTTCATAAATATATATTATTTTTAACACATTTGAAGCTCCTTTGATTGTTTAAAAACAATTTTCAGTTATTAAACAAATTGCTTTTCTACTTTTATGACAGAAAGAAAATTTTGAAAAACACCCTGATGCTATACCTTGTAAATTTCCATGGAAAAATATAAGATCTCCATCTAAAATCTCAAAAATAAAGTCATCCAATCATATAGTTTTACCTGATCTTCAATTAAATTTACCAAATATATCTGGTAGGATCCAAAGATGTCAAAGAAGAATAAAAAGGGCTTCTGGTATCTATATACAGTTATATACAAATATATAGATATGATACAGGGTTTTGCAAGCTAATGATTTGTTAATAGTGTTTAGAAATATAATAAAGTCTTTGGTATAAATATTTAACAAATAATAGGAAAGTTATATGGATAATTAAAACTTTTCATTTTAGTTAAAAGAAAATTTATCAGCAATCCTAAATAAATAAAAAAAGACTTATCTGGTGACTTATATGATTTTAAAGAAGGAGTTGATTTTTCTGCTAATGATGTAGAAATGGAAACTTTTACTGATAATATGAATTTGCAATTACCTGTGGTATCTTCTTCAACAGAATTAACTTTTTCTTTACAGTCACCTATTTTTACTTCAGAAAGAGAGGGACTTTATAATGAAATGAATGAACTAAGAAATGAAAGGGATTGGTTAAAAATAAAAAATATTGAGTTAAAGTTAGCTGCATCTCCATTTTCTTTAAAAGCTTTGAAGCAAAATCCGTCTGTTTACATGATGTTGTTTGGCTTAGACTTTGAAGTGTTAGAAAAGACAATAATTTATGTATGTGAAGATATATTTGACAGCAGAAGACCAACAAAATTGAGTAGTTATGATCGGGTCAGTATAACCATAATCAAGTTAAAGAAAAATTTAAATTTTGACTTAATTGCATATGTATCTAACATTAGCAAAACGACTGCTATTGAATATTTTTACAAGTGGCTTGACATAATGTATTGGAAACTTAACTTTTTAATAAAAATGCAAGATCGAGATCACGCATTTGACACTATTCCTGGCATTTTCATAGCTAAGTTTCCATTTTTAACATCTATTATTTATTGTTTCAAGACATTTGTTGAAGCACTGTCTTCACTCTAAGCAAGAGCTTAACTTTACAGCCAGTACAAAAGGCATTCCACAATGAAAGTGTTTATTTCCTGTACTCCTCTTGGGGCAATAAATTTTTTGTCAAAAAGTTATGGAAGCAGAACTTCGGATTGACTAAATAAATGCGAATCTGGATTTTCTAGTAAACAAACTTTTCTATTTAATTTTACTGAAAGTTTATTTACTTTCAATCGTTAGTTATTTTACAGAGTGATTTTGAAATCCATTTTACTGATTTACTATGTATATTTTTTGTCCGTTTTTACATCTCTGTATGGTCTTCGATAGTTTTTTATTGCTAAATAATTTTTTTTAAGAAAGCAAATAACATTTACATGTCAAAATCATGTTATTTCTAACAATTATAGCTCATCGTATGCTACTGCATTCAGTGCCTTTAAGAGGGAGGGGTAAAGAAGGCAATTTAACCCGGGCACCAAGATTGAGGGGGTGGCTGCCTACCGGTTAATTTATTATTTTTTTTTAAATAAATTGAACAAATACTAATGAATGTAACTGTGAAATTTTCTTACTTTTTGTATTTGAGGTTTAAATTTAGTATTTGGAATAAAAATGCACAAATCGCAAAAATAACATTAAACTATATTTATAGATTAGAATCCGTGTTACGAGCAAGAAAAGAGGCAGACCTTGTGTTTCGTCTGCTTAACCTGAGATATTGAAATCATGTTTATTTCCTTTGAACGTGTTTTGTCAATCCTTGCCTAATAAGAAAATAGTAGAAAAATATTTTTTTAGTCAAAGCTCGACCACCAAAGCTCTCCACTGTTTCTTATGCTTTTTTTTTTAGGCTTGTTCCTTCATTACCCAATGCGTCGCACTTCTAATAATAAAGGATATAGGCTACCAATAAAAAAGTTTTCTATTAGTAAAATTATCTTTGTTTTCTATTAGTTACAATTACATTTGTCTCAATGTTACAACCAGTAATGGGGTAACATTGACATTTAAAGAGATTTAAAAAAATGAATAAAAATTCCAGTAAATTTTATTCAACTTAAGTAAAATTAAAAAGTTATTATAAATAATATTTTTGTACTAAGGGTTAAAAATGCTTCTCCAAAGACTATAGAATTATTTAATTAATCATTAAAAAAACTATTTAAAAAATTCAATAATTTAATAAAAACTCTTTTTGCAAAAACCAAGCAGTTACATTTATTTATTAATGTGAGGCGTCTGTTTAATGTTCTCAACAGTTACCTATTTGCTTTATAATCTTATTTTTACATTATTTGCTTATATCTTATTTTTAATATTCTTATTTGGGTGATTTATTAATGTGAGGCGTCTGTTTAATGTTCTCAACAGTTACCTATTTGCTTTATAATCTTATTTTTACATTATTTGCTTATATCTTATTTTTAATATTCTTATTTGGGTGATAATATTCTTATTTGGGTGTCATAATTTTTTTTCATATTATAGTTCAATATCAAATCTAGTCAATAGATCAATTAAAAGGTTAACAAAATGGTTGTTAATAAATATTCCAACCAAATTATAAACTCATGAAACTTTATTTAATATTGTGCTATAAAAGATGACTCCCTTTTAACTGCATAATCTTATTTTATAAACAACGTCAAAGTTACCATAAATCAGATGTATGATCATATGGCTTTTCCTCAACCAATTCTGGAGACATGTACAATGGAGTCCCCTATAAAAACAACCAAACCTACAACTTTCTTTGCACCTAAAGGATATAGGCTATAAATGATTAATGTTTGTTAGATATACTTTTTTAAAGACAAAACTTTAAATAATAAAGATTTTAAAGAGGTGATGAATTATTAGAAAAACTAAAAATATTATCAAATTTAGGTAATTTATGGTATTTATTGGTATCAATTTTAGGTAATTTATGGTTATTTTAAGAATATTTTATCTTCTTAGGATTCAATATGAAAACCAATTAACTAAAAACAAATTAAGAACAAATGTTTTAAATACAAATGGTTTTTTACTTTTATTTAGAATTTTCTTAAATCATTTTAAGCATAAACTTTCTGTTTTAAAGAATCATATGAAGATAAAAAGTAATCGTTAAGATCATCTTATAATTGAAGTAAGTATATAAAATAGTTATATATACATTTTTATTAGATAAAGTAGAAAGGATTTAAAGTAGAAAGGATTTTAATTTTTTAAATTGTTTATATTTTGTTTGTTTTAGTTTTTCTTTTAGCAGTTTTATTTTTGTTATTTTATTTTTTAGAAGGAAAATAGGGGTATGGATGTTATTTAAAGTTATGCTAATGCTATTTCCATAAAATGGTTATTACTACTTTGAAATTTCTGTGATGCTATTAACTACTTTTGTCCTTTTTTAGAAAATTTAGAAAAATAAATTAAAATTTTGTGCCAACACTGACATGGTATGTCACATGTTATTGTATGTAAAGGTTAAATTTTGTTATGAGGATTACAGTTCTTATGAAGAAAAAAAAAGAAGGTAAAGAGTATTGTTTGTAAATATATATTAAATAATGTAATAAAAATAATAAAAAACAAAAATAATATAAAAAAAAAAAAAATAATAATAAAAAGGTAAAGAGTATTGTTTGTAAATATATATTTTGTTTACTTTGAATCTTTTTAAATTTTCTTGCATAATTTTTAAGTTTTCATATAGTTTGCATATATGATTTTTTGATATGTATGTGTATGTGGTAATAAGTGCTGTATAGTTGTTTTATCAATGTGTTTTTATTATAATGTAAAAATACATAATGTATTTTAATAACATTTTGCGTAATGTTACTTATGTTTTGTTATATATGAATGTTATCTTACTTAAGTTTTGTTATATACAAATTATATTAACTTATGGTGTGTGCTATTGTTGTGTGTTGTTGCTGTGATGTTTTTTGGTTATCTTTTGAGTAAATAGACATTTGGCTTATGTTCATGTTGGTGTATATTGTTAAAAATAGTGAATAAGTATTTTTTATTAAAAATCACTGCTTTTAATCATTCACTTAAGCCAATACAAATTTTTTTGCCATATATACCATTTGTTTTATCTCAATTTGATTTTTTGTCTTTAGCGCTGTTTACTACATGATTTTGCTATAAATATTTTGGAATCATGATGTTCCAGCACAACTTGCTATAATCGCTATAAGTCGCTGTAATCTCACTTCACATAATGAAGTTGCAGTTGTATTTGTTGGTGAAGATGGTGCACCACCTGCTTCCAGGGAAGTTATTATTTACCCAAGAGATCATCCTTTTAAAACTATATCAAGTATGTCTGCCAACTTAGATCCTATGGTTTATCCTCTATTTTTTCAGAGGGGTGATGCTGGTTGGCAAAATCAATTGGTTCACAACCCTGAATGTGCTACATTGGTTAGATATCATGTTAAATTATCTCAGTATTACAATTATAAACTTTCAGTTAGACAATTTTTTTCTTCACTCTTTTATGGCCAAAAAACTGTTTCAGCAATAAGCTATTGATGCGTTTGTTAAAATTGAAGGCAAGCGTCTTGCTTTCATCAGAAATAACCAAAACAAACTGAGAAGCAACCAGTATAATGTCTTACATGAACATGTAAACAAATAAATTCAATTGATAGGTTGTTAAAAGATATTTGCAACAACAACTTTCCGTTAGGAGGAAAAATCATTCTTTTTGGTGGTGACATTAGGCAAATTCCGTCTGTTAGGTTGTGTTGTCTAGCCTTTTTTAATTATTCTGGAAACACATAGTAATGTATGTTAATGTTTAGCGTAATGTGTATGAAAGAGTATGCAACCTTGATCTTTAAATCAAGGGTGTTTTAATGTCCTAAATTTGAAGTAATTGAATAACTAATATTGAATATAAAGACAAATATACTTTTATGTATTTATATGTTTAGTAAAAAGATAAATATAGTTAACTATAAATTAGTTTTCAAATTTTGCCTTTCATATTTAAATTTGGTTTGTTATTTTCGCTGGATTTTAGGATCAAGGGTGTAAATGTTCTATTGTTATGTGTTATTGTTGTGATGTTTTGTGTTGATATTCATTTTTAACAATAGACACCTTCATGTTAGTGGCTATTGATAAAATTGTATTATAGGTAGTTTAATTGTTGGAACTTTATTTATTTATTAAAAGCCAAGACAGCATTATGCTAAAAATTCAATTTATATTTTAATTTGATTTTATATATATATATATATATATATATATATATATATATATATATATATATATATATATATATATATATATATTAGTATTGTTGTACTTCGATACAGATTTTATAGTTACATTTTTGATAAATGTTTATATTAACTGCCAGTAAAAAATAGGTTTCTATAAATAGGTTAATCGATTTTCAGTTTTTATGTGGTGTTTTTTATTATTATTATTATTATTATTTTTGTAATTACGGTGTCATAATTTCTTTTTTTTTTCTTTAAGATTTACGATTGACGCATTTATACGATTTGCAAAAAAACCTGATTACCTTTTAATGTAAATTTATGTCAGTTAAAATGATATAATTATATGCAATTACTTCAATTTTTTTTCAAATTTTCTCTATTTTATGCCTAATAATTTGTGGTACGTAACTTAGGCGATCTTTTTAAACGGGGGGTGAACAGTTTTGCGCATTTGTCAAGTATCGAATTACGTATGTTTTGTAAGGTGTTTAAGTAATTAATTAGCTTAGTTTGCATTTGCTGCAACAATTTTGAGGAAAAAAATATTCTTATATATGTTAAATTCTTATACATATTAAAAAGAAAAAGTTCCTATACATTTAAATCATTGTTTTACTTTTTATTATTCTGGTAAAAGGTCTTCATCAAAAACTTGATTACTCCTATTAAAGATAACTCTATTCTCCTCACCACCATTAAGGCAAAATCAGCATTAGCATTTTAGTCGATTAAAAAATATGCATTAATTGTACTAAGTTTGGCAATGTCTCTACGAATTTAGAAATGTGTAATTTGATAACATAAATGACTTGCATGTGAATTTCACTAAAATTACATATTCTGTCAGGGTCGTAAATGGACATTTTTATAAACAATTGTTATGCAATTTCATTTATTGACGAATTTTAAATTGATCAAAGCATTTGGATATGTTTAAATAGGTTAAATGTAAACTGTGATTTCTAACTTTTTTTGAAAAATGGATTTACACCACTTTCGAAATAAACGGACCAAATATATTTAGTTAAGTGCATTTAACGTGTTACAGATTATTGCTTTATTTAAAGAAACATGTATCAAGCGGATACCAAAAAATTATAATTAACTCATGTATAATTTACGTTCGCTTTATATTAATCTTATTAATTAAAGTTCATGTTATAAAAAATATAACGAAAATTTAGCTTTACTTTTTCGTCAATTTAAAGCATGATGAAGTGTTATTATTTTGTGTCAGTAACTAAAAACGTATTGTTTTGAACTTAGTAATGTCGAAGAAAATGGTTCTGCCTTACACTGATATGACCTATGTCAGTTGTAAATTACTGAAATATTGTTAAATAATTGGTAAATTATTTTACCTCCGCATACTTTTTATTTTAATTTTACAGATGGTTTAATACTTTTAATTGTCGTTTTTCTAAAAGAGTATTAGTTAAAGTTTCGCAACTTTAAATTGTGGAAAACAGCCACTATAAAATAACAGACCGATCATAACCCAGAGTACGGGTTGCTTTTTGCTATTTTTCATAAATAATGCTAAGGAAGGTGTCATCCTTTTCAACATTAACAATTACACATTCAGAAAGTATCCATACCAGAAAATGACAAAACAATGTTTCAGTGGACATCATTTCATGTTGCACTTAAAAGTAATAATTACTACTCTTTCTTACAAAGCAACCATTTTCGTCTCTTCCAATGTAAAACTTACCACCTTCGATTTCCTCGTGAAGTGACTTATCCAGTAGGGTACAAGGACACTTTACCTCGAGTAAACTATAGCCAAAGCAAAAGCAAAACACTACACCATCTGGTGAAGCTCCATTCAAAGGTTGGTTTTTGAACACACTAAAACCTATAGATTCCACTTCAAAATCTTCATGAATGGGAATGATATCATTCAGTACTTTCCTTGACAAGGGTATCCAGAGCAGATATTTTTAAAGAATTCAATAGCTTCTTTTTCATGTTTTCTTGCCTACATTAAAACGAGAGTTCTAATTTCACTCTCAGTAATTTGACAAACTTTTTCCACTTAATTGAAATTAGAGATATCAAATGATGCATGATATACTTGACCAATTGCAGATCCAGTTATTCTCAAACGCATGACTAAGAGTCAATTGGGTGCTTAACACTTTATGGTATTCTTCTTAGATTAAATTGGTGTCAGAACAATACTAGTGTCTTAGCAATGGTGGTAGTATCTGCAGTTTTACTACTTTGCAAACAAACTTTCTATTGTAATTGCTAAAAAGACTTAAGCCAAAACTTTTTGGTTGCACACATTCATTTTCTTTCAAAAAGTTCATTTTAGAATTATATGTTGGAGTATTAATATTTTCTGTAAGCAAAAAAACTTTGTAAAACTTTTATTTTGCTGCGTCTGAAGAAATTCTATTTTTGGCAACAGGACAATTTGTAATATTCCTAACAAAGATTTGATTCCATACACATGTTTACTCAGTTGGAGTGGATGATGTTAAACCAATGCGTACTGCAGCTTCAATTTTATATAACACAGCCTTAACATGAAAGCATGTTTCACCTAGACTTTAAAAATTTGGAAATATCAGAAATATTATAAGTGTGTGTGTGTATATATCTAGAAAAAAAAATATATATATACATATATGTATATATGCACATATATATATACATACATATAAATATACATGCATATAAATATACATACAAACATACATACAAACATACATACATACATACATACATACATACATACATACATACATACATACATACATACATACATACATACATACATACATACATACATACATACATACATACATACATACATACATACATACATACATACATATATATATATATATATATATATATATATATATATATATATATATATATATATATATATATATATATATATATATATATCTGTGTGTGTGTATGTGCGAACAATAATATATATAACAGGGGCGGCTGCAGGACTTTTTAAGGAAACGGGTTGATGCAGACAATAAATGGCAATTCATCATCAAAGCGGCATCACTGCCTTATTATAACTTACTTGACATTACTCTAAAATATCCATCTAAAATAAAATGAATAAAATGTTGTTTTGGCTATTCTGTTCATAAACCAGACATTTATTACTTGTCTAATTTATTTAACAAAGTGCACCAACGAGAAGGTAAGCCATAGGACTTTGCACTTCATCTATGAAATGTTGTGTGGCCTAAGGTCATCCAACTTATACATAAATATTATTATACTATAAGTTAAAGTTTAGAATTTCTCATATTACGAAACGGATTTGTTCAGAGTTTGTTAAAATATTATGGGTGAATTCTGGGCATCATAGGATACCACCTAGTACCGCCCCTGTATAAAATATGAACTACTTACCCAGCCATACAATTGCAATGACATGCCAGGACAGCCCCATCTGATTTAAGAGCTGTAACATTCATCAGTAGTCCGATAAGATGGTCTCACATCAGCACCCATAATATATACATCACTTTCTAATATGAAATGAACTGTTGTTTGAACCCAGCCTGACATAAAAAGTTTCCAGGCATCCAGTGATTTAAAATTTTCCATCGCCTCTGAGGAAGAAGCACCTATAACTTAAAAACTAAAAACTAAATAAAATCATGAAACCTTAAGAATTGATTAAACTTGAAAAAATATTAAGACCGACTTACGCGGAGTCTTGATAAGGTAGTGATACAAAGGATGATAAGTTAGTTGTGACCATTCATTAGGGTTGTCAATACAATTGTCTGCTGGAAACTTGTAAGGACATTGACTTAAACTTGAAAAATCGGCAAGAGTAAATTTAAACCTTAAAAAACAGTAAGAGTAAACACTAAATTCAAGTAGTCAAGCATGCTTTGAAATATAAAAAAAGTTTTTTTAAATTTTCTTATAAGATTTATTATACATTAAACACTAAATCTTATAAAAAACTAGGCTAAAATAATCTATTATAATTTTAAATATTAAGTTAAAAAAGTAAACTAAATGTTTATTCAGAACTTATAGTTTAGAGAACTTTACTTTTATTAATAAATAATACGAATTTAAAATCAAAAGTTTTAATATTAAATTAATAATACCAACAAACATTTGACAATTGCGACAGTTTAACCTTTAATTAACCCTTTAACAATAACTTGACAAAATCGAATATGTTATGTATGATTTAGTATAAACCATACATAACATATACGATTATTAATTATGGTTATAATATATAAAAGATATAATACTAATTTATGTTTAAAATTGTTAAGCATAATCCCTTATTGTTCATAATCTTTTAAACAATAATAAAAAATGATGCATAATAAAAAATTATAATTTCAGATAATTCAAAAAGTGCTGCCAAGTAATGTCAACTTTTCATTATATTATTCTTTATATGTTGTATCTAGATTTTCAAAATACTCATAAATAGATTCCATAATGCTAAAAATAAACTAATAAATGCAATATTTACATAGAAAAAAGCGCTAGCACAAAGTTTAACCCTAAATCATAATGCCTTCCAATCGCGAACTTTGATCACGTGATTTTCCGACTTGAAGTATATAAGTAATAATTCGTGTCTGGTCTAGTTCTTTTTCTTGTTTTTGTAACAGATTGATCACTTGAAAAATCACTCATTTTTAACCATGTTATAATATATCATTAAATCACTACACACTGACACACACACGCAGATATATATATATATATATATATATATATATATATATATATATATATATATATATATGTATGTATGTATATTAACCTTCATATGCGAAAAAGTTCAAAGAGCTTGATATAAAGATAAAGAACTGCATGAAAAATCAGAAAATGGAGATGAAAAACATTTCAGTATCGCATACTAGTATATTATTATAGTTTAGACAGCCTGAGTCAGTTATAATTAGTTTAAACTAATTCTACTTATGGATATAATTATAGATTAAAATGCAATAGCTCATCAAGTTGAAGGAAATCTAGTTCAACTTATGAAAAATGGTTTTAAAGTTAGGTATCTACAATATATTTCGTGCCGTAAATGCATAAAATCAAACTTGATTTTTTTTTTGTTTGAGAACTTTGAGAGGCTCTCATCCATGTAAATTCTAAAATAATATCTTGGCCTAATTATTGCATAAGTAAAACTGGTCTTGACAAAATTTCAAATTTTTTTTTTTGAAAAAATTTTCAAGATCCAATTCGTTAAGTAAAACCCGCGGGAACAGTTTATCGGCAAGCTAACATACTCTTTGCTTAAAGCTTCAAATAACAGCTTATTTCTTTGAAATTTACTTTAAAGTAAGCACCACCAAAAGTAAAGAAATGGAGCCTAGGATCCTCGCAAGGCCGTTTTAATCAATTTGCGTCTTCTTACCATGAAAACAATTGGCCTACTATTTACATTATTTAAATGATAAGCACATTAGATAGTTAAAAGATATCTCAGCAAAAAACTTTTTAATCATGCAAACATCTTATCATGATTAGTTTGTTACGTGCGGCATTTATAGTTGATACGTGTGTATTACACTTGTTAGGCATGTGTTTATTTTATTAGGTCAATATAAAATCGTACACATTTTAACATTTTTCATGATATTTCAAATAAAATAAATTATTTTAAAAAGAAATTCTTATTTCCTAAACTCTTAAGCGTCCTTGGATCGCTGGCGCCCCAGGGCTCATTTAGCCTAAGATAAGAAAGGACTTTGTTCTTGAGGTTAAAACCTTAAAAAAAAACTACGTTTAGAAACTTGGATTTTTTCAAATATCGCCTACACGGTTCTAAAGAAGTTTATGCCATACATCAAATTTCTTTGAGAAGGCACCTTCATACCAAATACTTCTCTAAACTTTTATAAACTTTAGCTTTTTTAATAAATATTCCCAAACACCCCTTATCAGTCAGTCTATCATTCTGGAATATTTAATAATCTGTTGCCATTAATGATAATCTGTTGGTTAGTTTTATCTGTATTTGTTTTCGGTAAAAGCTCAATCCTCGACGCAAGCAAACAAGAGTTAAGCACTAGACAAAAAGAAAGTCTGGGCATCAGTATTAAAGATTATGAGACATTAAAGGTCCAATTAAGTACATAGTTTCAACGTTTGCCACTTGAGCTACAAATTGAAAGTTTGAGAATCAAAGTGAAAGTTTATTACTTTGCATTTGGTAAATCTGCTTTAGAAATCTTTTAAATTTTCACGTTGCATAATTAGAAAACTAGTAATGTAATGTAATGTATTGTAATGTATTGTAATGTAATGTAATGTAATGTAATGTAATGTAATGTAATGTAATGTAATGTAATGTAATGTAATGTAATGTAATGTAATGTAATGTAATGTAATGTAATGTAATGTAATGTAATGTAATGTAATGTAATGTAATGTAATGTAATGTAATGTAATGTATGTTTGTATGTATACAGACTGTTAATTCAAGTTGCATTATTTCGAAATACAAAAGTTCATGCAGCTCTAGTGCTCATATAGTGTTTATTTAGTGTAAAGTGCTCAATGTTATAGCGCAATGAAGCAACGCATTTTTTTTATGGCTGATGCTTGTCGTTAGGCATAAATCTTTAAGTAGTATACGTATTTGTAAATTCTTCGTTTTACAATCAATTTTTTTTTAACAATGTGATGCAAATTTGGTCTACCATAACATTGGCTTTTTAAATTTCTGTTTTTCTGTGTATCTTATTTAAACGAGATTTGGTTCATGAACATATATAGAAAAAAAGAAAAGTACTTATCTAAATTGGTTTGTAAAAATCTTTACCCTCAAACGAAAAATTAGTCTTGCACTTTTCTAATTATGCATTATTAAAGTTTCAAAGGTTTTTAAAGCGTTCTTTCTATTCAATTTCAATGATGTTATTGGATTATTAAGTAGTTTTGGAGTTTCTAAACCAATTGACAACTTTTTTCTACATCATG